>NC_136905.1:45013713-45308713 GCF_949606895.1 Notothenia rossii | reverse complement strand
TTAAAGGAGCTGTCCATCAACACCACACAGATATCAGAAATGACAAGCAATGGGCTGTCTGTAACCGGCTAATTATCAAATGATTAATAAATAACTATATCCATCAACAATGGAGAAATGCATTCTCATATATAACAATTTGACATCCAAAATCAAATCAAAACAAAATCCAAATATCAAAAGTAAGCCCATTAAATCGATAGGCCTACAAATAAACACAAATCCGTTGTAAAGATGATGTAAATTCTGCTTGGGCTCATTAATGAAAAATTACACTTTGTATTTTAACATTAAATCATCTGCCTACAAACAAACAAACCAGTGCACAGATAAAGTTCAAAACTATGCATGTAATGTTAAGCCTCGACAGCAGAAAAATATTTACATACAAGTAAAAGCAATACTTGCAACGAAATAAAATTAACGCTTCTATAAAGCTGCAGTGGATCAGTCCAACAACAGGCCCACAATATGTTGACTCACCTAATGAGACGGCTGGTGTTGCATGGCGGCAACCAGATGTTTGATGTCTGGCACAATGGATGAAAGTTTCAGTCGAAGATCTGGCTCAACATTCAGTTGGTTTCTGTACTTAGTTTTTAATCCCACGAGTGCAGAAAATCCAGTCTCACAGAGGTACGTCGTTTGGAAAGGCATCAGGAATCTCACAGCTCTGTTAGCCAGATCAGGGTACTCAGAAGCAACATGAAGCCAGAAGTTTGTCAGGTGCTTCTGTGAGAAGATCAGCTTCAGCGCGGTGTCACAAGAGAGATCCAGGAGACTGTCTTGCTCTTTTGCACTCAAAGCAGCGAGAGCCTCATCACTGTGGCTGGCGAATGGGTTTTCTATCCAGTTGTACTGCACATCTGGGATGGGGAAGTATGCGCGCAGCTGGGTCCTCAAACCTTGCAGGTGCTCTCTGACAGCGTTGCTCACGGTGATGGGAAGTGGACTCTGTTCCGTTGTCAGAAAATCAGCCATATTTTCAAACGAGTCATAGTTTGACTGCTCGACACGCTTAGCCCACAGCGCCAGCTTTCTTATGGTTGCTTCAACTTTATTCTGGACATTGAATATGTTCACTGTTATCCCTTGAAGACCGAGGTTGAGTCCATTTAAGTGGCTGAAAATATCAGCCAGGTAACCCAACTTAGCCAACCACTCAAAATCCCTGAAGCGGTGTGCGAGTTCAAACGTTGTGTCGAGAAAAAACACATGCACTTCATCACGCAACTCAAACAGTCGCGTCAGCACTTTGCCTCGGGAGAGCCACCGCACTTCAGTGTGTAACAGTAGCTGGTGATGATCACTGCCCATCTCTCCACATAACACCGCAAATAAACGTGTTTGCAGTGGACGGCTCTTGATGAAGTTGACAGCTTTGACCGCCTCATCTAAAACCGTCTTCAGATCCGGGGGCATTTTCTTTGTAGCAAGTGCTTCACGGTGTATGCTGCAGTGGACAGATGTTGCCCGCGGAGCCACCGCTTTCACACGTCGGACAACCCCGCTGTGCTGTCCCAGCATTGCACGGGCTCCGTCAGTGCTCAATCCAACACATTTGGACCAGTCAATCCCATTGGAAACAATAAAAGTGTTCACAGTGTGAAAAATGGCCTCAGCAGTTGAACGGGTAGGCAGAGGTTTACAAAATAAAAACTCCTCTTTTATCTCGCCACCATTTTCGTATCGCACATAAGCAAGCAAGTTTGCCAGACTTGCGACGTCGGTTGACTCATCCAGTTGGAGCACGTAAAAGCGGCTCTCTTTTACGCTTTGGATCAGCTGCTCCAACACATTATCTGCCATTTCATCAATCCTTCGTTTGACCGTATTATCCGACAATGAAACGAGGTTGATAGGCTGCACTGCCTTCTCTCCCAACATCACCTGAACGATCTGTTTTGCAGCGGGAAGAATTAAATCCTTGCCGATGGTGTGTGGTTTTCCAGCTTTGGCAATGAGTTGGGAGACCCGAAAAGACGCTTCCACAGCATTTGTGTTCTCACAGCCCATATGCTCAATTACCTTCTTTTTGCTCTGATACTCCCTGAGCTTGTTCTGAAAAAAATCCCGCGGCTTGGTCGCATATTGTCCATGTTTTGTCTCGAGGTGACGGCGCAGTTTACATGGCTTCAAGGCTTCGTTTGACAAAGTCTCAAAGCACACGACACACAGCGGTAACGGCTCAGCTTCTGTGCCTGTCCAAAAAAATCCCAGCGCTAAGTACTCAGCACTGTACTTTCTTCGAACTCTTCTTTTTTGTTTGACGGCCAGGAGATCACCGGTCGATTCACTGACAGCCTCTGGTCTCTCTTTCCTTTTAATACTCCCTGTTGCTAGCCAGCTATCCATTTTAATACTCTGCTCTACTCTAACTTAATTACAGTTTACACAATCAGCATCAATCAAGTGCAGAGCTGTCCCGCCGGTCCCGCAGCAAAGTAGTCCGGCCGATTACAACAAATGTTCCTATCTCTCTGCTCGTCACATATCTAATATTTTAAGGAAAAATGCAATGATGAAAAGAATAATTACATTTTTTATATCATTTTAAATATTATTCTGTATATTTTTATCTGATTTCCCCCCCACAAAAATCATACTATTTTGGAAAAGATTTGGCGGCCCACTTGCAATACCTTCGCGGCCCACCAGGGGGCCGCGGCCCACAGGTTGGGAACCACTGCCTTACGTCATAGCCCTCTACCCATGTACGTAAATGTTTTGACTTTAAGAGTCTGTTTAAATGGGCCTCATACCCTTACGTCATAGCCCTCTACCCATGTACGTAAATGTTTTTGACTTTAAGAGTCTGTTTAAATGGGCCTCATACCCTTACGTCATAGCCCTCTACCCATGTACGTAAATGTTTTGACTTTAAGAGCCAGTATGGTCATCTCTTCTGTTTAAACACGCTATTTATGTGACAAATAGGACGCTAAGCAAACACAATCAGAAGAATATCGTCTATCTAACGCACGAATGTCGCACTTCCTGCCGTAATCCACAACGCAATGTCTTGAAAAACAGAAATAGAGTAACCACTGAAAGCTTCAAACTCCTCAGGCCTTTTCCTTGAAAAAGGACTTTTTTAAAACAGCCTCACGCTGTTGTTACACAAAACACTCACTCCAATAACCTTAGCTTCAAACTTTGGCTGTGTCTTTGCCTCAAGCAGTCCCGACTGCTTAATGGCCTAAAACCATTCACGTAAAACGTAAAACGCAACAAAAGACACATATAGTGATTGGCCTCTAGCCGACATGTACTAACAGACAAACGAATAGCATGCAGAGTTAAATAGAAAAAAAGAAATTGAACTCACCCTGCCTGTAACAAAGCAACGCCACGTGGTATGATACTAATATTTATCAATTTAGGCTTGTTTTAACTTAAATTGCACAGCTATTTTCAGGATCCGCTGGCCGCCGTCAAACACACAGAACTAACATTGTCCTACATTAACTATTGAAGAATTCGATATAACAGGTTTCTCCTTACCTAGTTGATTTGAGCTCTCTGTGTGTTGAACGGATGCCAGCGGGTCCAGCAAGCAGCCTGCTGTAGTCTCTCCCGGTTTTGCGAGCTCCTGGCTAGCTCGCCAATTGTTAAATATGTTCTTTATTCTCGCGTCCAGGAGAGAAGCTTTAAAATGAGACTAAATGGAGTCTCTGAAAAGATTCAAATGGGATACTTTAATTAAAAAAGGCGCGGTAGTGTTACAGACAGAATATTGTTCCGGCAGAAAACAGCTGTGATCTGGTTCTCCTGAGCAAGAAGAAGACAGCGGATCTCTCCTCCGGCGCTGCTATATATATCCTCTGCTGGCTCCTCCCCGCCAGCCGGCTCACCTCGTCTCCAATGTCCGTTATTGCATTTAAACAGAGGATAGGTTTTTTTCACATTCAATATATGCTTAACACGCCGTTTCTCCTCATATTCTCTTTCGTCACTTTTCATTTAACACATTCTAAACGCTGTAATCAATACTCTAAACAATACTTCTCGGCTCGTTTGGTTTGCGGTCATTCCGGATGTTGCCACATGCTACTCTCGTCTGTAAACAATAATGTATTCAAATAAACTGTACTTTCATTTAATATTCAACATGGTAGTATCTCGACATCTATCGTTGTAGTGTTAAATCAGTAGGTTTCGGTTTTCACCACACCAAGTCATTTCGCTTCTCAATTCACCTCTTTAGGAAATCGTATATTAGCCACATGCTAAATGCTAACCGTAGATGAAGGACTTTCAGAATAAAAGCTTAACTGCTTGTGCACAAGAATTTCTGGTTTTTCAGTATAAAAGAGCGTTTAAACTGACGGTATGTTTAAGCTACATTATAGCATCAAAACATTGATTTTAATTTCTAACAATATTCTAGCCATTGTCTATTTTTATACCACAAGCTGCAAAATGACCGCCTTACCCCACTGTACAGGCGGGTAGTTGTTTAGATATACCTGCCACCTGCGGGCCGCAGAGGGGCGGCGTAGTTTCGGGCGACGAAGACTGCTGCTCCGGGGCCGGCGAGTCAGGCGGGAGTAAGCTAGTGTCCACAACGGAGGGTAACGTGATGTCCGCATCTGACCTGTTGCTACTGTCTGCAGTAGATGCAGTGTTGCTGGCGTTTAGTGATGGTTGCTTTAACCATTTTCGTATAAATGATTATCCACAGATCAGATGTGTGTCACTGCTGCGGAAGCACTTTGGAAATGATGCAAGCGTAGCGGAGCAGGTCACGCGCACCTGACACAATTTGTTGTTTGTATTTTTCGCTACGTTTTCTTTTTTTGAATGGTTGCATAACGTTCAACTTCCCCGAAGATCTCGACGCGAAGCCTGAAGGGTAAACACCAGGTTTACTAATCTACCCGCACAATTTGTCCGGTGTCGGAATGTCTCGCTATGTTAGTACATTCTTAAAAAACAAAACACCATTTAATTTCGGGTTAAAATGTGTTGTAACTGCGTTACTGAGCATTGTAACGGGTAATATATTACCCACATTTCATTAGTAATGCGTTACATTACTTCGTTACAGCAAAAAGTAATATATTACTGTAACTCCGTTACTTTTGTAACGCGTTACACCCAACACTGGATGTGACCAGCATTTTAGCTAGGAGCGCTGTGGCTGCCAGACGAGCTGTGGCTGCCGGCCATGCGCGCTGTGAGGGGCGGGGCTGACACACAGCCAGGTCAGGACACTCTGTGTGCACGTACAGCAGCGTGGCAGCCAAATTTATAATATAGCGACAAGCGGGAGACAACGTGTGACTTACTCACAGGGAATTTAAAGTGAAATGGAATTGGTTACAAAACCTACACATCTCGATTCTCCGGTGTGGCAGTATTTTGGATTTAAGCCAAATCAACGAGGCCAACCTACGGACTTGAATGAGCCGGGCGGTGTGTCGCATTTGTTTAAAAAAGGTAGCGACAAAACTACAACTACACCTAAAACACAACCACTCCATTCCGTTTTCCCAGCTGGTAGCAAACACGGCAGCTGGAGATGGAGAGCCCCCACCTTCCCGACAGTTTACAATCAACGATGCATTTGCCCGGCAATGCAAACATGTTGGTGTTCCTTGCTCAAAAACTTTGAAAAACAGATTTGGATATGGCCTGTTGAGGCATCTGGGTCTTTGTATGGACAGTGGACTGTACACTTGACTGTTGTTTTAAGGAGATTTTTTTTGCTTGTGAGACAATGTGTGCTCATATTGATTTATTTATATATATATATATATATTTATCTATCTATCTATATAGAGATGGATAGATAGATGGATTGAGAGCTCTGTTTTCCAGCCTGAGTCTATTTAATTTATTGTTTTGGTTGTGTGTGATTTAATTAATTTATTATAATTTAATTAATTTGTTTTATTTATTATATAGCATTTATATATTTTAATATTATTTCACATTTAATTTGCAATGTTGAATGTTCAATAAAAGTTCTGTTTGAAAGGATGTAATATAATTATTATGATATATTATCAGTATGTCAGTGGTCTAAAATGGTCTTACAATGGTGCCGACAATATTATCGTTTATCGCAATAATTTCCAGGAACATTTATCGTCCAACAAAATTATTTATCATGACAGGCCTACTTAGGAGACGTCATTTGTGTCTGAATAACGTTTTGTTAATGAGTTATTGATCCGTGAAATCAGAATCTCCCAATATCGTTCCAACTTTACTGAAGCCAGAAGACCGTCTCATTTCGTAGACCGCTCGGTTTGCTGTTCCTTCACTTTATTTTTATATACATTTATTTTTGGACGAAAACTTAGCGTGAGAAAAGGCAAGTGTGGCGTGAGTGCGTGAGATATGGGTTAATTGCATGACTCTCACGCTCAATGCGTGAGTGTTGGCAGCCCTGGGTTAGGATGGGGGAAGGGAAGGGTTAGATTGAAGGGAGGGAAGAGAACTGCTACCCCGGAAACAGGATGCAACGCGTCATCACTGAAGCTTGTCACCTGCCTCAAAGGTTGAGAAGGAGGGGCCGTCCCGTTACGTGCCTCAAAGGTTGAGAAGGAGGGGCGATCTTGAGGTTGAGAAGGAGGGGCGTCGAGGTACTGCGCACTGCAGTGAGGGGCTTCTCACTTAGCTTGCATTGTTATGGATCTAAAGCTAGCAAAAGCTAACTTTCATAGCACAGCTTTTCTTTACTTCTCACTTAACACAATAAAGAAACAGACCGTATAGTACAGCACAAACAACACAAATGATCAATACTTACATATATTTTCACTTGTAGTATTATAATAATTGAAATGCTGGTTCTTCTGGAGCTGTTCTTTCCACGCTCAGCTACCGCACCGCAGCTGCCTGCACTGTACAATCGCTGGAGGACTGGGCTGTCACTCAAAAACTGAGTAGCCAATGGGGACGCACCCCTGAAAGTCCCGCCCACCTGGGATGTTTGTGTCAAAATCTCAAACAAAGAATTAGGGAGCGTAATCGAGAAAGCTGCAGCGAGAGCAAAAGTCTGATCGTTGAGAAAGAAGAAACAAGAACTGCAAAAAAAAAACTATGTTAAAACAAAGAAAAAATACTTATAGTTTACATGATTACACAAATGATTTGTTTGCAAACATTTTTTTTATTTTTTTTATTTTGCTTGCCTCAGTTTTTTATTCTTTTAAACTCATAGTTTTGCTTTATTCTGAGAAAGTGTTGCTTTATCTTTATGATACAAAACTAATCCCATACACTCCCAGACCCCCACTCACAGGACCCTAGACCCTAGTTGTTTTGCAACATCACCACCTAGCGAGCATGAGACATGAATATGAACAGCAACGCAGAGAGTGTGAGTAATGTGAACTGTTTTTAACGTTTTATTTGTTTAATATTAATAACAATTCTGGTGTCTTGAAATTAAGTGTGATTAGCTTACATTAACTATGATAGTCTTAAGGCAATACAAACAAACATATGTTAGCTTCTAACAGTATTAAAAAGGCACACAAAACAATTATTCGTAACCTATAGCTTTCGGCAAAAGCATTATTAGCAAAAGCATTAGCTTCATTAGCATTTTGATTATTTGTTTAATGAAACTGTAGCGTGATCTTGAGAAGCCCAACTAGGTGTCAATTGGACAGCAATACAAGCAACACGTGCTAAATGTCATCTGTTAGCCTATGATGCAAAACCAACTGTTAGCCTTTTTGTTTACATGTTGCCATGTTTTGTAATATTGCATGAGATGTTTTAGTCAGTTATTATGTCGGCGTATTCTGTAGGTTACAATCTGTCGTGTCAGAATCTAACAATTAGGCCTAATTTATGTTTGTCTGTGAAATTATCGGTGTTCACTCCTCTGGGCACTCGCTCCATGCCAGGCCTGGGGACCTGTTGCTGGTGGCTTGCACTATTTTGTTAGTTAAAAATAAACAACTGTTATGTTCTTATCCCTCGTTTCGCCTCCCTGCTTTATGTTACAGCCCAGGAGCCGGGTTGTAACACATATGTATGACTGGTATTGGGTTTTTCTACTTTAGTTTCAGCAGATGCAGTACCCCCCGACAGAAGCCATCGGCGTGCCCCCGCCAGAAGCCATCGCTGTGACCCCGACAGAGGCCCTCAGCTAATCGACAACAGCAGATTGAAATTGCATGTTTATCTTTTGCAGCCTGCTGCATAAACACACTTACAGTTGTTTCTCAGTAATCTAGCACCTCTTTAAAGACACATTTAATTTGATTCATTTCGAACGTGTAATACAATAAGAATTATGATACTGTAGAAACATAAGCGGTATCAAATTGATAAACTAAATATTATACTATTATATTATATTACACATTTAACCCCACGCCTTCTCCTTATATAAAATAAATATAATAATAATCACAAAAACATGTGTAACTAAATTCAAAGTTTGTTACTTTTGCATTACAATGTCTACTTTTGCGGTCATCCAATCCGCTAGGTTGCGATGTTGCAAAAACAACTAGGGTCTAGGGTCCTGGGAGTCGGGTGCAGCCTCCGACGCTGCAGCTTCATACTATTGTGTTAGTATTGTGTCATACTAGGACGCTCACATCTGCAGAAAGAAGTCGGTTCAATTGAACTGTATACAGTTTGTCCCACTTTTCAAACTGGGACAAGAAAACAGCGGAGAAGTAACAGGGCAGAAACCATCCTTTTTACGCAACGATGCAGACATAGACATCAAAACATATTCAGTTGCAAGTTACTTTGGCATTAGGGCAGGGATATCTAGATACTTTCCAAGGTTTGACATAATGAATTGTGCTACTTTTAAAGCAAGCAACAATGTTTTCAAATCTGTAATCAAAAAGCTCCGCAAAAACGCTATCGAAGCAGTTCCTGCCACTGCTACCTAGTTCAAACAGTAACAACAGACTATTTTCTCTTAGCGGATGCATTCATCAATAATAGCCTACTATTTTTAAAATCAATAAAAACATTTTCTAAATCCATAAAAGCATTTAAATAATTATTGGGAGTCGTGTCGTTACTTTGTTGAGAATGTGGCCAGATGTAATAAGCGGGACAGCCAGGCTTCGCGTCGGGTGCTTTTTCCCCATAATGACCACCTCGCTGCACATTATCCCTTACGTAATTGATGGCTGCCAGGCATTACAAAGACATGACAATAACCTTTTATAGCTAACATTAGCCTTTAACAGAACCACGTTAACCATAACATTCATTTACTGAAAGCTACAGATGGAGCACTGAATTTCAGACTCCAGCTTCCAGCTTCCTGCCTACCACCTGCCAAAGAGCAGTATAGAGGAATGTTAAGTCCTCCCACTATTTTCCAAGAGGGCGTTGCCAGATTTTCAATTTCAGGTTTTAACCAGGAGATGGCGCTTCATTCACAAATACAGAAAGACAAGTTTCATGGACTTTCAGTTGTGTTTTGAAGAGCATTTGAACACATCAATATTTTAGATCAACTAAAGTATATCTAATCTTGTAATTCAATAATATATAGTCTTTATATATTAAATAATCATAATTATAATGTAAATGTTTACATTACACTTCTTTATTTGTTATCCTCATACTTTTCCCTTTACAATCGTTTGCTTTAATATGCAGTATATTTTTTGTATATTTTTGTGTTTGCTTCCTCCTGCTCCCTTTCGGACACATACTATATGATTTATTATTATTATTAATATGAAGATATTATTAAGATAAGATAAGATGTTACTTTATGTCCCACGGTAATTCAGAAGGCTCACAGGTCACATTCCGACCATTATTTAAAACAATAGGTGCTTTCACACCGTCTACAGTTTGATTTGTATAGAGGGAGCTCTGTCAGTTTTCGAATTACCCATTTGCTTTCGAGGAGCCCTATTTTTCAGAGCACATCCTGCTACTAAATATGTCACACGCACGCTCTGTTGACTTGCGCAGCAGCGCGGATGCAATCAATTGCTATAAAAACACTCTTCTACTAATACAGGCGGTGTCACTATGCCGGCGGATGTGGCCGTTGTTGAAGCCTCTTCAGGCTCCGCATCGGCAGGACTCTCCCTCGGTCTGGCGCTGTCAAGCTCGACCCTAACGCCGCTTACAGCCGGCCAACTAAAAGTTGTTTTCCGTTCACGTTATCATTTTTAGACTCCTTCGCTTCTTTGCTTGTGAATCCAAAAGCTGTGACGCTTGGCTGATTTCGTTTTGCCATATTTTTTATAACAAAGCCAGAGTTAAAAAAATATCAATATGAACATTTCAAATACCGCGCTGGCATCACCGCCATAACCATAGCAACGTAAGTAAGAATGCAGCGCCGCCACGTACAGATGGCAACACCCAGACATATTCACAAATATAAAACAAATATTCAGAAACTGTAATGAACAATAACTATTATTTATTTCAAGAACTGTTATTTACAGAAACTCAACATTTCTAATCTGTGACACAAATATGCACGATTGTTTTGGGCTCCCCCTATTTATCTCAAAGTCAGCCTTCAGGGGAGCTCCCTCCCTCTTCGGGGGAGCCAAGCTCCTCCTAGCTCCCCCCCATTTCGAACAGTGTCTGTGGCTGAATGGCCAGCGATTAGGTGCGGCGCATTTATCATAGGTGATCAGAGCTAACTGTCTGCCTTCAGATTTCATTTAAAAAACAGATCTGATTTTAAGACTATTTCTGCGCTCATAAAGAATGATAAGAATATAATAATGCGTATTGAACTGGTTTCATTAATTAGTAAGTTTATTTAAGGTTATTAGGTACAGTAGAAGACCTTTTTTTTATCAGTAACGAATTTAGCAGTTGAATATAAAAGTCAACTAACTGAGGGTCACTTGCAATGACAGTGTTGTGTCTAATTGTAAGCTTGTCACTCAGAGTAACCTACAATTAATTTAGTTGCTGGAGAAGAAAGATCAAGGGGGGAGGGGGGGAGAGAGCTGTGGTTGATGGGCCATTAGTTGTGTAAATACACAGCTGAGAACTGCCGTTTCATTCAGACTGTTTAAAAAACGGTAACAACGGACTATTTTTCTTAGTGGATGCATGTCAATTTAAATCAATACATACAACTATTTTTTAAATCAATACATACAACTATTTTTTAAATCAATAAAAACATTTTCTAAATCCATAAAAGCATTTAAATTAATATTGGGAGTCATGTCGTTACTTTGTTGAGAATGTGGCCGTGTAATAAGCGGGATAATTTGCAGCGACTTGTTCCTTATGGGGAAAATAACACCCGTCATGTGTGTGTTGAGGTGTGTGTGGTTAAAACACTTTCATGAAGTGAAGGAATTTCCTTCTATAAAACAGCTGTGGGCAGCAGTGAGTGTCACGGACATGAATTCATAGATCAAGGCAGACTGGTGCACACACTCTCCTGTCCTGCCAGGCGACACGCCCGTTCTAAGCCGTGTCCCTCACTCACATCCCAAGCATCCCCAAAAAGTGTATTATGTTGTTACATCTCAGATATTAGGTTTTAGTTGTGCTCTGTCTATGTTCAGTGATGCAAACTTGTCAACTTTCTGCGAAATTCGCCGTTTTGAATCCAAAATAACTCGTTTGTGTGATTCATGTAGATCTGTAATAAAAATATATTTGGGGTATGGGGGGGTCTGGGACCCGGAGACCCTGTCGGCTCTGCTCATGGATGTATAATAAGGCTCTGCTGCTCCGAGATGATGGTCTAGCTTCAGCAGCTACATTACCTACGGGTGCGTTCGTTAATAATAACTGTGCGTCCGGAGTCACTGTGGCACAGACTGGACCGCTGGTGAACAGCTGTTAGAACGGGCCGTTCAGGTGTTCAGAGCAGAGCTCCCCGTCGGAGCGGCAGAGCGGGATGTGAACTGAAAAGTTTTTCTGTGGCAATATTATTTAAGGAATCGTTGAGCTAGCTAGCTAGCATACATTGTCACAATCTGCTAACGTTAGCTTTAGCCTTCTATTTCTAATAGTTTTTTTCATAGGCTATAAACAGAGGTGGTATAAGTATATATATATTGTACTTGAGTAAAAGTAGAAGTACTCAGATATTGTACTTGAGTAAAAGTAGAAGTACTCAGATCTTGTACTTGAGTAAAAGTAGAAGCACACAGATCTTGTACTAGAGTAAAAGTAGAAGTAGCCTACTAAAATCTTGTACTTGAGTAAAAGTAGAAGCACACAGATCTTGTAGAGTAAAAGTAGAAGCAAACAGATCTTGTACTAGAGTAAAAGTAGAAGTACTCAGGTCTTGTACTTGAGTAAAAGTAGAAGTACTCAGATCTTGTACTTGAGTAAAAGTAATAGTCCCAGAGTGTAGGAATACTCTGTTACAGTAAAAGTCCTGCATTCAAAATGTTCCTCAAGTAAAAATAGAAAAGTATTATCATCAACATATAGTGAAAGTAGCGACAGTAAAAATAGTCATTGTGCAGATTGGTCCATTTCAGAATAATAGATATGATAGGTTTTATAATGATTGATCATTAAAGTGTTCTCAAAGCTGGTAAAGGTGCAGCTAGTTTGAATGACTTTGTATACTGCAGGGTAGCTTGTGGATTTACTCCAGGTGGAACTAAAGTCTGATTTAATACTTGATTATATTTCACTTAATTAATCCAGATCTGTGAAGTAACTAAAGGTATTAAATAGATGTAGTGGAGTCAAAGTACACCATGTACCTCTGAACTGTAGTGGAGTAGAATAACAAAGTAGCAAAACATTGAAATACTTAAATAAAGTACAAGTATCTCAAAATTGTGCCCAAGTATAGTACTTGTTGAGTTTATGAACTTAGTTACTTTACACCATGTGGCTATAAAGATAGAAAGACTTAAGCCTTGCACAGAGGCATGCAAATACATTTTCAAAATGCTCAACAGTGCTGCCAAAATTATAAACTGACTGCTACACAATTTAAAATAAATGCTTTTATATATTTCTATTAGATGTGACTCTTTGGCGTTTATGTTATTATTAACACTGCTGCTTTAGTTGTTCTGACTGCTAAAATCCTCTGTTATTCCGTGGGGTGGGGGAGCCGGGGGCTCGGATCCTTGTCACCTTTTTCATACCTGATGAGTTTGCATCCCTGTATGTTAAAAAGCCTCAGTCACCTTAATTAATGTAATAAAAACATCTCAGGTCAGTAACACTCAAAGCTAAATGTGCAATACCATGTTCAGCTATGTTACTATTTATAATGTTATTGTTGTTACATCAGAAGATTTACATATTGGAATGATTTCTTAACTTACAGTAGGCTATTTTTTACAATGTGTGTTGGAAGGATTTATTAAATTACTATGAATATTGTCATTGTTGAAGGCTTTTAGAGAAGGGTGAACTATAAGCCTGAATTACATAACATTTTATACCTAAAAACATAAAAGCCACAATAAATAAGTCACAATTATTGTAGTTATTTTTACCTCCCGTATTGCTTTCAACCCACCAGCTTTTATGGTGTTGTTACATCACTAACTGTAAGCTTGTCACATACAGTCTATGGTCACTCAGAGTAACATCCAGTTAATTTAGCTGCTGGAGAAGAAAGATCAGGGGGGGAGGGGGGGGAGAGAGCTGTGGTTGATGGGCCATTAGTTGTGTAAATACACAGCTGAGAGCTGCCGTTTCATTCAGACTGTTTAAAAAACGGTAACAACGGACTATTTTTCTTAGCGGATGCATGTCAATTTAAATCAATACATACAACTATTTTTTAAATCAATAAAAACATTTTCTAAATCCATAAAAGCATTTCAATTAATACTGGGAGTCATGTCGTTACTTTGTTGAGAATGTGGCCGTGTAATAAGCGGGATAATTTGCAGCGACTTGTTCCTTATGGGGAAAATAGTACCCGTCATGCAGATCAGGATCCCTCCGCCACGCTTTGGGATCCTGATCTGCCGACGAGGCTCCATTCAAATATAAATATTTTTAGTGAATTACTGAGTTTAGGCACGTTAATAACGTTTTAATGAAGTTGAATACAGTATATTCATATGTGTCTGTGATTTCATGTCAATTCGGCGAACATAAAGATAAATGATCGTGGTGAAGATGATGATTAAATTAGGATTAAAAATCGAGAGCCGGGCTGCATTTCCTCCTGTTCGTTTTTTTCGACTAAACAACATTATCTTGTTAAATAACAACATGGTGATGTTTTGTAAATGATTACATGTCTCTTATTTAGCACAGAGTATGATATCCGTGACATAAGGATCTTAACAAAGTTCCGCTGTACATCCAGCATACTGTATCTCACTTTATTTCACATGAGCTCCAGTGTGGAACCCCACTGCACCCCCTGGTGGGTCAATGATCCATTGCAGCTGGCTTCATTATAATTACATTTATCTATCACGGGGGTGGTCTCAAGTCAAACTGGAGGTTTTTCCTTGAGCGAGGGCAGATCAAGTACCAATCACGACCCTCGCGTTTCAAACTGTCTGAAATGAATCGCTACATCTGTAGCCACGCTGTTAGGATAGCTAGCTTGTACTTGCTAACGTTACGTTATTTATCGATTTTTTGTGGTAGGAATGTACATGTAAATCGCCAAATTGTCAATATTAAAATGTTCTACATACCAACAATTTCATCTGTGTCATACTGGGCGTCTAAACACTTCCTCTTGCCTCTTCGCAGAGCTAACGATTCCATGCTGCTTTCTCCGGTCTTGCCTCCATGTGTGTTCGCGGGTTGCGCATGTGCCTCCTCCTCCTTCCCACTGTCCTCCTCGGTGTCTGGTGCAATCGGCAGAACGGTGGAAGTTTTTTTTGTTCCGTGGTACATGTCTAAGTGGAGTTCTGGTGGAACCTGGATTTCCAATGTGTTATCCCAGGATGATACCACTGTCAGAGAACAGGGCGCTCCAAATAGTTGTATATCATTAAGAACCTTAATGATGTTTTTGTTAGGAAGCATGATGCCTTCAAGTCACTGCGTAGGAGGAGGAAACAAAAAAAAGCGTTCCCAAAAGGTCATCCTAGCTGCATGACCCTGACATCGCGGGCTTTACGTTACTGATACTTGCAGAGCTTCAACAATAAACCAGCAAACCTGACGTTAAGACATGAGCCTGGCAAGTAAAATAGTGTCTTTACCTGAAGGAAAGCCAACTAAAAGGAGGACAGCCAAGTTAATTAAATGGCTACAGAAAAAAAAACTTCTGAAGAAAAAAAAAAGATGCAGATTATGTCAAAACGCAATGAAGCTGAAGAAGAAACACAACTCAACAGATGTCTATAGATGGTATGTATTAACCAGTGGTGAGCCGTCAGGGGTAAGATATTTTACAAAATAATATGTAAAAACATTAAAAAATATTTTTTTTTGTTGTTAAATATGTTTCTTGTTATATTTTTCATTAGTTTTACCAAAATAACTTGATTTAATTGTAGTCAAAATAACATTTCCAAATAAATAAATCCTTCTAAATCTGCCTATTCAGTTTCTGTTTGAATGTGAAGGGTTAAATTAAAGAACCTAGTCTCTGCGAGTTACAGGGTGTTTCTCAATCGCGAGTACGCTTGCTTGGTAGCACATTTCTGCCGAGCATCTTGCTTCAGAAGTGAGTCAAGAATATTTCCTGGCATTCAGAAAAAAAGAGTGGAACAGGCTAGCAAGTGTGCAGGTTAGCGTCATATGAGAGGCCCCGCCTTACATCTTCCGCCACAGATTTGGGGAAATGTGTCCGTGCGCAAAGCATTCTGGGGATTTTAAGACCGCGGAGTCTACTCATGTGCAGCCTCGATATTTCTCCAAACGGAGTACGCTGGGCTCGGTAGATTTCCAATTATGCTGGAGATTGGAACAGTACTTCGGCGGCACTCGATGATGTAGTATGCTTGAAATAGTGGCTCGGTAGCAGCTTCACTCGCGATTGAGAAACACCCACTGTGAAGACAGGAGCTGATGGACGTCCCTATGAAGTCACAGAGGTATTCCCTATCTTTATTCAAAATACCTTTGTATTGTGTTGGCACACGGACCCTTTAGTGGGGACACTTAGCTCTAGCTCGTCATTCCTGCTAGCTTGTCAGATAGAGCCGACGTGTATATTCTCTGTTGTTGTTTAATGGATAATAAAGAATGGAACTCCATTCTAAACACACCGCCTCCGACTCCCTTTCATCGGCACTACAAGCGTGATATTTAAATTTGAGAGCATACTTTATTGATTTCTTTCCCTCAAACCTTGTCCTCACACTCAAATAGTGCCTGCTTGCACTTAGATTTGCTCTGCTTCTGCTCGAACTGTACGCTTGCACTCAGATATATTGCTGCTTGGACAGATCTCCTGTGTTCCAGCTGAAAACCTTCTCCTCGCACTCAGGCTGTTTCTGTGCGCTCGTGAAATGTCCGCTCTCAGATTTCTTCTGGATAATAGGAGGCCAGGTGTCCTTGCGGGTGCGTTGGCTTTACTTATTAGAGCGTCCCGTAAAGGCGGTTACTATTTGGTTTATAAACTCCCGCCCTCTACGGCTTTATAACATAACATGTACTTCACTTGTTTAATTTACAACTTTTTTTGGGGGGGGGGGGGGGGGGGGGGCAAGCACAGTTAGTATATATTTATAAAAGGGAGAAGTTAAATCAAGCAATCTGATGTTTTTTAGCTGTGATAATGAGCCCGTTTATCCCGGGTATAATTGTAGTTACTTTTCACAAGTCAGTATCCCTCCGCGTCTGAGAAAAGCTACAACAGTTACGTCCGTTACGAAAATAACCAACTAACAAAGCTTAAGATGGAAACATTTTAGGTTAACTTCGACCTCCGGGATGGCCTAACTATGGAGGAGTGGATTGAGAAGTGCCTATCTCCAGAAAAAAAAAAACGCCTAAACGACGAGAATGCTGTCTGTCTAATATGTTCGCTAGCTGTTATTGTTGTTGCATAGCAACCACCTCGCACTATGTTTTAAATTGTGTATTATAGAATGATCACACCGGTGAATTTTTTTTTTTGACTTGTAAAATCATCTTTTAAATTGACAAACATCATATGTGTAATTCGTGGCACAATTCAAACGGGATCGAAAGATAATCTTTCTCTCTCCATTGACTTCAATGCATAACTTTTCCGAAATAAGGTCCCAT
Organism: Notothenia rossii; assembly: GCF_949606895.1. NCBI lineage: Eukaryota > Metazoa > Chordata > Actinopteri > Perciformes > Nototheniidae > Notothenia > Notothenia rossii. The sequence continues at coordinate 45,291,622 of NC_136905.1, read as the reverse complement.
GGAGCTCCCCCGGAAGGGGGACTGCAGACCGGTTCTACGCGAATACGCCTGGAATAAAGGAGGGATTGAAGATCCGCTCCATGTTCAGGGCGGCAGCAGCTGCAGCAGCATCATCAGAAGGAGGCCTACCACCGTCAGCTACCTCCGAAGAGGACTCAGGGGCGGAGAGCAGCGATACCTCTTCTTCAGGGCCGGTTGATACTCCTGATGAGGGGACAGGGGCCGTGGACTCAACCTTTTTTCCCCGGTGCACCGTACAAGTTAGACGGCTAATATGGCCCCCAGGCCCCTGCTAATCATGTTGTTATTATGTTTATTATGTATATTTTGTATACTGTTTTTGTAAAAATTGTGTGATAATTAAATAAATAATAAAACATTAGTATAACCTTGAAGGTTCCCAGGGGCAAATACAGTGCCAGGTATCAGACTATTTAAACAATGTTTACCCATGATTAAGACACCTTCCCTGGCTTGTAAAATGCGGTGAAGCGCCCTGGACGTATCAGACTATTTTAAACAACTTTTCCCCGCCTTTCAAACACGTATCCCTGGGTGTTTTAGCCTGTCATTTTGCAGAATATCATTTAACATTGACCCTCTCCTGAAAATGAACATATTCTGTGCATTTCCGGGAGAGGTTACATGTTAAATTATATCCTGCAAAATGACAGGCTAAAACGCTCTTCCATACGTTTAAAAACATTTTTCCGACTATTTTAAACAACTTTTTCCCGCCTTTCAAACACTTGTTCCTGGGTTATAGCCTGTCATTTTGCAGGATATCATTTAACATGGAATCTTTCCTGGAAATGGACATATTCTGTGCATTTCCAGGAGATGTTCACTGTTAAATGATATCGTGCAAAATGACAGGCTACAACTCTCTTCCAGACGTTTAAAAACACTTTCCCCGACCATTTAAACATTATTTCTGGCTTGTAAAGTGCGGTGATGAGCCCTGGTAGTATCAGACTATTTAAAGAGTTACCAGGAGCGTGAGAATATCCTCCACAGAAGGGGTGGTGGTGTCGTGAAGAAGGCCGAATATGGATGCCGATGTGCGGACGGTAAAGCACCGCAAAATCCACCCCCTTTAGGGTAACCAGGGGCATGAGGTTCTGTAGGGTGTGATCATCTGGGTTTAGTCAGTGGGGGAGTGCTTAAATCCGGGGGCCCGGGGACTCACGGTGCACGAGGTTATGGAAGTGCCACTGTTGCCGGAGGTCCTTAGTCCTTCCTTTGGGGCTCTGTGAGGGGCTACAGGGAGGTGGTTTTCCCGGTCCCTCTCCTGGAGGTATCAAATAACCTGAGCTCCATGTGAGGGAGAGAGGCTGGAGGTCATTAGGCCGTCCTTTGGGGCTCTGTGAGGTGCCAAAGAGAGGTGCTTTTCCCGGTCCCTCTCCTGGAGGTGTGAAAAAAACCTGTTTGCCCGTATTAGGAAGCCGAGCTGGAGCTACTTCGGGGGTCTGTGAGCAGCCACAGAGAGGTGCTTTTCCCGGTCTATTTCATGGAAGTCTGACATGAGCAGAGTGTGCATGCTACGAAACTAATACACCCACGCTTAGCATGCTATTTTAGGGTATACATCTTATCTTATCACCATGGATGTACCTGTATATAAATAAAGCTTACAGCACCGGGTATTCCCAGGCTGGTCTCCCATCCAAGTACTGACCCGGCCCGACCGTGCATTACTATGGGTCTCTGACACAATCAGACTTTTACCACACTGTTAGCAGGCTTTAATCAGATTTTTAGCACTCTTTTCCCCGCAGAAACTAGTTTAAATCACCGTGGTCACCATGGTGGGGATTTAGGAATGTACCTGTGTGTGGTGCGGAGCTTCCCTGCACTTTAAATCCATTGATTTGCCCTGTTTTTGTTGTATCTTTTACTGTTAATGCACTGTGCTCCCTGGGATGATGCGCCCTCCTGTGGGGACACATGAGAACTGCACTCAAATCAGTTTGTGCTTTTTAAACAGTTTAAAATAGTTTTTTCCACATTTAAAAACCGCTTTCTGCCCTGGAAATCATGTCTAATCATTATTACCGTTATGGAGGGGCTGCAGGAACACTTTCCCCGCCTTGCAAACATTTATTCCTGGGTAAAATAATCCATTTGTTCAGCCTGCTTTCCGTCAGCACCTGCGGCTGTCGGATTAAAACAGTTTAATGCACTTTTAACACTCATGTACACCGTTCATATGGTTCCCTAACACAGTGCACACAGTCTGGAGCTCTCACTGGGGTCCTCCACAGGCTCCAGGCCGGCGTTTTAACTAAACGGACGGATTTCCGCGCATTCAAATGTTAACGAAACGGCCAGACTTCCGTGCGCATCAGCGGCTGTCGGATTAAAACAGTTTAATGCCTCAGCCTACCCACAAATCCGGCTCATTACCTGGGTAAAAGTGTGATATGAAGCAGTCTGTCCTCTGTTGAATTAAAACCAGTTTAATGCACCTTTAACACTCAGCCTACCCACAAATCAGGCTCATTTCCTGGGTGACACAGTGAGATTGTCAGCGGCTGCTGTTGAATTAAAACCGTTTAATGCACTTTTAACACTCATGTACACCGTTCATATGTTTCCCTAACACAGTGCACACAGTCTGGAGCTCTCACTGGGGTCCTGCACAGGCTCCAGGACGGCGTTTTAACGATTGGCCATTCAAATGTTAACGAAACGGCCAGACTTCCGTGCGGATCAGCGGCTGTCGGATTAAAACAGTTTAATGCCTCAGCCTACCCACAAATCCGGCTCATTGCCTGGGTAAAAGTGTGATATGAAGCAGCCTGTCCTCTGTTGAATTAAAACCAGTTTAATGCACCTTTAACACTCAGCCTACCCACAAATCGTGGTTCCTGCAGACGAGGATCGTTCCCTGGAAGTTCATGGCAGGCAATGTGAATGCATTGATAACAGGAGATAGAACTACGATTTTTGGTAATTATTAGTTAATAAAGGTTTTGATTTGCAATATTTATAAAACAAATCGATATGTGTATGTATTTACATCAATATGTTTTAAAAAATAAAATAGAATTTGCTAATATTAAGTGATAATATTAGGATTAGTGTGAACAACTAGTTTACATGTTAGGCTAACAGTGCCTTGGTTAAAGAGCCTGTTGCTGTTTGAATTCTTTAAAACGAATATTGTCTTCTTAAACTTGTATGGTAGTCAGGAGCATCACTTTCTAATGTTTATTGATATATTTAGTGGGAGGGGATCTAAAGGAATGCTTCAAAATTCAGATTAGATTCATTTCTACCATTTTCTTAAATTCATGGTAGTTTCAGTAATCCCATGGTAATTGAGGACACAAGTTATCTAAATGACTAATGTCATCTTTATGGCTTTCAGAAAGGACAGGAGACCGACAGGTGACTATCAAAGGACTAGCAGCAGCAGCAGCAGCAGCAGCAGCAGCAGCAGCAGCAGCAGCAGCAGCAGCAGCAGCAGCATGATGATGATGTTACATTTGTTGTTTTAGGAACATCCATTGCAAATACATGGAATTCAATAAACATTGAATAGCATATCATGCAGTTTGTCTGTGCCTTTTCCTCCGTGTTGTCCTGGTTTGCTGTGCTGCCTCCTAGTCGCCACCATGGTTTGCTGTGCTGCCTGGGGATGCTCAAATCGCTCCGAGAAAGGAGTACGAATGTACGGCTTCCCCACTGACACAGAGCGGAGGAAAAAATGGCTGGCTCAAGTCAGCAGGAGCAATTTCACGACGAACAGCAACAAAATATGTGAGGATATTATATACAGACACTGCATTTGCACTTTTTCACAAAACGAAAACCACACCATTGGGAAAGCTTAATGTTTTGTTTAATACAACAAAACAGGGAAAGGCATGAAAGACACAGAGTTGAGACTCAGGGTGCAGGGTGAGGGTCTCAATGCAGGTATTCAGGCTCCATTGAATCCCCCTCTGGTTCTTGTGCTGAAAGAGGGAGTAACAGACAGGAGAAAGGGTTATACACACCTATATAGCACACCTATTGGATGGGAAATTGCCTTGGGGAGATAAGGTGTGGTCTTTGTTCCCAACTGAAGTTATGGAACTTTATTATTTGTGAGTTTAACAAAGTATGACAAATGGCATCAGTAACAGATGTGATATGAATTTCTATAAAGTTGTCTCACATTCTTGGTCATATTTTATATACAGTATGTAATGAGTATAACATGTCCAGTAAGTATAAAGTGTTTCCTAATACTGTGTATTCAACCACTATGGAATATGTATGTGGGCAGACAAAACTGAGTTGTTCTGTGTGTGAAGTAACCTCAAGTCACTCCGCAGGCACATTTTGATGCAGACCAGTTTGTCAAGACAAAAAAGGGCAAGACTAGGCTGAGAGCAGAGGCTATACCCACCATCTTCGTGCATCGCCCTGTGGTCAAAAAGAGAAGGGCCCCTGCACCACGATTCACCCCGGGACCTGTATCTACAAAGCCCATAGCTCATGATCACAGCTATAGTGCTATAGGTGACACAGGTATAATAAGTATGAACTCTTAGTAACAAAAGTCATATTTCTTATTTTTAAGTGGTATAATATTTTAAATGTTCGAAAATCTACAGTGCCATGTCTTCTACTTACATTAGTCTCAAAGATTGAGGGAAGAAGGGATGAGGAGACTGAGAGAAAGGAAAGTGAGGGTGAAGAAAGAGAGGACATGGCTAGTGAGGAGAGACAGGGAGGGTGGACACCACCCACTCAGCCAGCAGCCAGTCAGCATACGAGGGAACCAGCAGCCAGTCAGCATACAAGGGAACCAGCAGCCAGTCAGCATACGAGGGAACCAGCAGCCAGTCAGCATACGAGGGAACCAGCAGCCAGTCAGCATACGAGGGAACCAGCAGCCAGTCAGCATACAAGGGAACCAGCAGCCAGTCAGCATACGAGGGAACCAGCAGCCAGTCAAACAGATCTATTAAAAAAATTTAAGAGAAAATTAAAGAGCCAAGAAGGAATCACCAAAAAAGCAAAGTCTGCACGAGGAAAAATCAAGAAGGAAAATGCAGCTCTCAAGAAAACAATGACAATTAGGGACAACAAATATAAGAAAACGTTTTAAAAAGACCAACTTAAGGCATTAGGCAGACTCACCACAAAGGGGATGAAATGGAGCAATGAGACAATTAAGAAGGCTTTAAAAATTCGCTTTGCGTGCGGACCAACGGGTTACAAAACTCTGCAGGAATTGCAGATTCCCCTTCCAGGAATAGGGACACTGCAAAGAGGGATGCAATGTGTTAAGTTTGAGCCTTGTGTGTAACAGCTAACATCAATGCCCCTCCACCCGTAACATCACTGCCTAGACCCTCCAGAAAAACGCGATTCTGCGATCGCAGAATTTACCGCATAATCAGCAAAATGGCGCAGATTTTTAAAAGGCCGCATATTTATCAAAAGGCCGCATAATCTCCGCATTTTTCCACACAAAGTTCAGAAAAAAAAAAGTTGACTCGTCTTGACGTGACGTCATCAGCTCGCGCATCACAGAATGTAAACAACACTGTATAGAGTGAGCGTGTGGAGCTCACACGATAGAGAAAACACCAAGATGAAAAAATCTAATCCATCTAATTTACCGACGAACATTTCTACTAAAGACCGGGCAAAAAGTGGGGGGAAAGTATTCTGCGCCCCGTGCAACTGTGTGTTGCAGCATAAGAGAAAATCGACGGGGACGACCCACTTTGATTCATTCAAACATTCGAAAATGCTTTCTGCTGCTGCAGACAAGAAAGCCAAACAACTCACGTTCAGCGAGGCATCAACCTCCAAAACCCTTTCGAGGGCTACAAGAAACGAAGTGAGTAGCCTACAAGATTGAAGCTGGTTAGATAACGAACGAGTAAATGAAAACGGAATGAGGCGGAGAAGTGTGTGTGTGTGTGCGTGTGTGTGTGTGTGTGTGTGGGGGGGGGGGGGTGTGTGTGTGAGATAAAAAAAGCCCAATTGCTTTTCCAATAAATAAACATTGAATGTGTTTAATTGAATAGTAAAGGGGTTTAACGTTAGTGGCAGGTTGTGTGTAAGAGAGAATAAATAAGACAGCCCAGTATTTAAAAAAATTGTTATTATTTTTCCCCGCATATTTCGCAACTTTCCGCATATTTCGCAACTTCCCGCAATTTCACCGCATAAAATCACATAAAAAACCCTGCATGTTTAATCGCATAATCAAGAATTTAGCCCGCATAATCAAGGAATTTTGCCCGCGTTTTTCTGGAGGGTCTAAGTCTGCCCCTCCACCTGCCAACACCACTGCCCTCCACCTGCCAACATCACTGCCCTCCACCTGCCAACATCACTGTCCTCCACCTGCCAGCACCCAGCCAGAGGAGCGCAAACAACAAAAACAACAAAGTGTCCCGTCATGTACCTGGAAGTTTGGGTTGGCAAAATGGAGTAAGAGAGGGACTTGAAAAACCTTGGTGGCTCTCTACTCATGTTGTTACAGTTGTCTTGGTTGCAGCTCTCAAGTTTTTTTTTGTTGCCATTTTCACATCTTTAGAAAATATGAAATAAATGAAGTGAAATCAACCTCTTCTCTGTAGAACAAACTTTGATTTCTCTGTCTTGTGAGTTTGCAGTCTTGCAGTTTTGCTCCTCCACCTGTAACATCACTGCCCCTCAACCTGCCATACAGTAGGTTACTAACAAGATTACTTATATAATACAGTGATAGAATACATGTTTAGTATGCTTACTTATATAAAACAGTAGTATTAAACTTACCTTGTGTTTTCACTCTCACTTAAGTCCCTCTCCCTTTGCCATCAATCCAAAATAAGCTGAGCTGCAACATTATACAGACAGGTAATAATCAACATAATCACAAGGACACAATATGGCTCTGCTAAAAACACTCACTCTTACACGCACCAAAGTTATATTTATCTAATATTTAACTCCCTCCACCCCCGCATACAATCCCTTTTAGAAGCCCCTCTTCTCTAATTCAACAACGTTGGACGAAATGACATTAAGAGAACGGAATTTACAATTAAAAGGCTGTTCAACGTGTGTTGCTAACTTGATCCGGAATCCTAGCTTTATCTGTTATCTGTAAACGTTCCCTAAATCTACTAATTTAGGGATAATCCACTGACATCCTTTAATACACATGTTAATTTGAATCAGATGTACTGATAATATCCGCAATATAAATCTTTAAACTTCTTCTTACCTTTAAAAGTCCGTCACGAACGATCTATTATGCTGCAACTCTACAGCTCAGCTAGCCTTGGCGCTAATTTCCGGGGAACGATTGAGAGGCTCCACGATCCGCCATTGCTGTAAAAAAGTGGTCCATTGGAGTCAATGGAGATGACGTAACTCTCAGTCTATACGGCGCTGATATATACTAACAGTGCTTTCCCTTCTATGTCAATGGATGTTATACTGCCGCCTAGTGGTAACATATGCATCGTAGCTATGCATAAAGCCGGATCATTACAAAAGGTTATTGAACATTTTCCATGGTTACATGGTTTTGAAAGTCCAGTAGGTAACGTTCTTACTAATGGCACCCACACATCCCCACACAAGTCCATGCGTATAATTAACTGATGAGTTCAGGCACATTTTTGACATGCAGTCAGTTCAGATTTCATAAAGTATTTGAAATCGATTAAATATTCTTTTGCTTAGCAGTCACACAATGGTTATAGACTTAATGCCAAAAAAAAGAAAATGTTAGAAATTTTAAAGGAAAACTATAACACAATAAAGTATGCAAAAGTTGAAACACTTAGGCTATTGGACACATTATAATTGTGAACACTTGTTTACACAATAGCCAAACTACATAGGCTACTGTATATAGTATTTAACTGTATTATAGAAGGTTAACTGTTTTATTTTTGGTCCAGGGTACGCCGACATAAGAGCCAAAGGGGAAGAAAAACAACCAAAACAATCAGAACTGGATCTATCTTTGAGAACTCAAGATGCAGTTTAATTTCATGGATGAAATTCTTCTATAGGTAATCCAGATCATACATTCAGATCAGCCATACCATCATAGATTTTACTGGGATTGTACTGCAATCCAATATTAAAAAGTCTGTATCATGACTGCATTTAGAAGGCTTTATGGCTCTAAGATGTGATAGCAGTGAGTGGAGGGTGCACAAGAACCCCTATAGTGCTTTCTGTTTATTTAATGAGTGAAGGTGGTAACCAACCACTGCATCTTTTTTAGTCTGTATAATTCCTATGTTGTGATTACAAGAAACATTTAATAAAAAGGTAAATTGTCTTCCTTGTCAGGTTTTCACAAGGCTTACGAATGAGGCAGGTTGATATGAAGACAGATGGCATAGCGAAAAGTAGGGATGTCCCGATCACCTTTTTTTGCTCCCGATCCGATTCCGATCATTTTATTTTGACAATTTGCCGATACCGATTTTTCCCGATCCGATCTTTATGCAATGCATTAAGAGAAAAAAAAGGAAAAAAGCATTCAAGTTGTCCCTTAAGGTTATTTTTTTAATTTAAATGGGATATTCTATCCAACATGGTCATGGATATAGCTTCTTTTTTTCACAGCAGCATTGGATCAGTTCAGTTTTGCAGCATTGGATCAAAACTAAATAAAGCTTATCAGTACTCGTTAGCTTACTTCTACAATTAGACACTGCACCCTGCCCACTCTGTTGCCAGATTTGAGAGAAATAAGCAACCAGGTCTATGAAAACAAGCCCCAAAGAAACATGATACATGATGTTGTGTAATTTGAAAGCAAAACTAAGGCCTCAGGATGACTTTAAGACTTGAACATGGTCATTATTGTTTTGTAATATTGAATAAAAAAAAACAAACAAAGTATTTAAAAAAAACAAAAAAAAAATCCCGAGCCCCGATTTTTTTCTCCCGATTCCGATCTTCTGAAAATCTCGTGATCGGCTCCGATCCCCGATCAAGTGATCAGATCGGGACATCTCTAGCGAAAAGCTCAACAACTCTCTCAAAGATGGCATCCTGTGCAAGAAAAGTCTGCAGACATGCAATGAGGCGACACAAAAAAAGGACTGGACAATGCCTAGGAGATGAAAGGGAGATTGTTGTCATTGACGAGAGCAACTTTCGCCATAAACGAAAGGTAGACAGTTCGGCTAAAAATTAAGGCTAAAGTATCTGATATGTCATTAAAAAGTCATAGTATATTATTCCATACATTTTATGAGAAAGGCATAGATAGTATGCCATGAAAATCTGTCATCTTGGAACAGTAGCATTTCACCCAAGCCCAAACTGAAACTTATAATTCTACATTTTGGTTCAAGCTAGCAGGTTTTTGTTGTAGTGCTTGTGTGGCTTAAAGTCCTACTTTTTAACCCTATCCCTTGGAAAAAACGCCCAAAAGAACCCAAAATGAATCAGGAATAGCTCCTCAACGATAAGGATGCTAGCATATATCTGGTCTCACTTTAAAGGTAAGAAGCTAAGGAATATTAATCAATCGTTAGTAAACTAAACTATATTACCATTACAGAGAAAATGGAGAGGCAATGACGGAAAAAATAAATTTTGTATCCTTGCCTGGTATAAAAAAATCTAAATTTCAAAGGCAAGTGATTAGCTACTCTTTGTGTTAGGAATTTACATGCAAGTGATACTTTTCCGTCGCCAAATTAGTGATAAATAAAAATACTATACTCATGACAACAAGCTGTATAACTAAAACAGACATTTTAATTGTGAAGTTTTAATGAGACTTTTTGTATTTACAGTATGGTCGTGGGAGAATAGCCAACACTTGGGGGCGCAGAAAGTGGGTTTTTGGAATGCTTGGAGTGAAAGGAAAAGTTCGAAAACCTATATTGAAGCTGGTGAAGAGGAGGTCCCGCAACCATCTACTTCCGTTGGTGGTGAAGCATGTGCGCCCTGGGACAGTAATGATTAGTGATGAGTGGGGGGCGTATAGGGGTGCTCTCACCAATTTGGGCTATACACACTTCACTGTGAACCATTCAAAGTGGTTTGTTGATCCTGTTACTGGAGCTCACACTCAGCATATAGAGAGGGCATGGTTAACATACAAATCAATAATTTGGCGGCTTAGGGGAAACCGAACTGAGAAACTTTTGAAAGAACATCTTGCATTTATAGAGTGGACTTACTGGCTTGGAAACAGGCATAAGGAAGGACCTCTCGGCCGTTTAGTGAAGGACATTCGGGTCATGTTTCCTTGATTGAACCACCAAGAGCTCACTGACTCCAGATATGAAGAAGATGGATGTTTTGCGAGCAGGAGCCTACAGCTTCAGCAATCCTCCAACATAAGGACAATGGATCCTTACTTGACATTCACAGAATTCACACTTAAGTACCCAAATCCTTCTTTGTACCGGAGCTCTGTTTTATGAAAATCCATACTCCTAGATGGGTTAAACTGTTGTTGTTCTGTGTCACATGGTGCTAATTGTGCTTGGCAGGCCTGCCAGTGCATAACAGCCCACTCCAGTGATTCTGGTGTCACCCATCTCTCCCTGTGGCACTCAATTAATATTCTGTTTTACAAAATAAAAGTATTTTTTGGTGAATAAACAAAATCGTAAAATCTGCAGTGCATTTTGTGTAAATTCAGTGACCTTACTACCATTTCTCCAAACCACCCCATGAATTGCTTAATACATTCTATTTCATACCACCATTAATCAAATGTTATTTATCAGTGTAAACGATGGAACAGGTCACCACTTTATTTGAAGGGGCACAAACATGATGAAGTAATGACAAAGTCATGCTTAGTTAATCATGATTACAACACTTTGAATTCAACAGAATACATGCACTGCTATTACCGACCGACCGGGTCACCACTTTCCTGCATTAAGTCATGCATGAGATACCATTAATACCTGTACATTACTGATAGTTCATGAAGTACTACATGACTACTACATTAATTAATTCATGCTTTTTCATGCATTAAGTCATGCATGAATTCATGATGATTCATGTACCCTTACCGTAAAGTGTTACCCCTGATTGTTGGCACTTGACAATCACCTTCCCTGAATTTTACTCAGGTGTAACTAAAGTCTGCTTTAAGGGTTGTTTATATTTCACATCATTAATCAGAATGTAGTGGAGTAAAAATACCAGGTTAACCTCTGAATTATGGTGGAGTAGAATTACAAAGTAACAATAAATTGCATGTTGTACATGCTGCTGTAACAAAAACATTTCCCAACTTGGGATCAATAAAGTATATCTTATCTTATCTTATCTTAAGATGATCGATGGCTACTGCCATATTTGCAAAATGTGCCTCTGAATCTTGACAAGTGCATGTTTCAGGCTTATCAATTAACAACAGGAGGGGTCACAAACATAAGACCAGCTGTTAAATAAAGCTCTTCTGACCCAAGCTGTCCTATGGGTATATATTAATGCTTCCCATTATGGGCACAAGCAATTTTCACCCATTTATTAATTATATGTTTTAAATGTGATAACACCAATGTGTTTCTTATCCCCTAAACCTCCAGGGATGTACACAGTTTACTACTGGCAACTTCTAATTATGGGAAATACGAAAAAGTATTTTAAAACTACAATAGAACATAGAACATGTTGCGAAACACACAAATAGCCAGCATGTGTAATCCTGTTTTGGATAGTGTGCCGTGGATGGGCTTCATTCCATCTCAAAGTGCTGTTTGACGCTCGGCGTAACCTTGGCGCACTGCCACTCCAACATCCAATCACAGAGATTTCTTTTTTTGCTAAATTATCTTTTAAATTGACAAACATCATATGTGTAATTCGTGGCACAATTCAAACGGGATCGAAAGATAACTTTTCTCTCGCCTTTGACTTCAATACATAATCTTTCTGAAATAAGGGAGAGTTGCCCATATAGGCAGAGCACCCCTTTTCTGACGTCAGAAAATAATTCTAATAATAATCAGCTCCGTTGCAGCCACGTTTTTAGAGATTGGGTATGGAGGAAAATAGAGAGGGTTGTGTTTTCTGACACTTGGTGAGTTCCCTGACACACATACATATTCATGTATAAAAGACGTACAAAAGTGCATTTTGCATGATAGGTCCCCTTTAAGGTTTCGTTAAGCCTAAATAAAAAGACAGCCCCCATGTGGAGAAGGCCTGGGAAAAGTTGCAGAGCTATGGTTAGACCAACCTGGTCTCACCAGAATGCGTGACTCCACCACGACTCCTTAACACTGCATTGCGTGGTGGAGTCACGCACTCTGCTACATTTACGTGTCTGCACCACGCAAACAACGCTAATTTAAAGTGAATGAGCCTCCTTTGTCGTGGTGCACACACGCATTTCTAAAACGTCCCGCAGTGAGCTTTTATTCTATAAAACGTTTTTAAAATCTACTTTATAGCTTGTAATAACTCACGGGAGGCTTCTTTTATTTTATTTGTGTTCATAATAATTTAAATTTTTCGTCAGAATGTAAAAAATTACATTAGTTACACATTTTTGTTCTCAAAAAACAGTGCATTGTGTGTAATACAACTGTGATTTTTATTAAATTAGTTTTTAAGGAAGGCCAGAGCTTCAGCTGTGACAAATAGAGTGTTCCCTTTTGTTAACGTTATTTAAAAGATAATGATCATGTCCCCTTTATTGTATTACGAGCGTCCATTCCCATTGGATAACGGAGAATTTTACACCCGGAAGTAAGTATTCTCCTTACTGTCGATTGATTTTACAGTGATATCTGCACTACTCATCAACTCAAAAACACAAAATTATCCTTGTTAATTACACAACATTGATTGGTTTAAATTGTGTACAATGCTTTTGTATTTTCCCCCTTCGATTCGGAGAAACAAATATTTGTTCAGAGTTTTTCTGAGTTTTTGGATGGCACTACACTACCCAGAATCCTCAGCTATTGTTTGGGACTACACCATGTGCTTAGCTTGACAAACCCTGTGACCAGTCCTCAAGCTCTGTGATTGGTTGACCTCCAACTGCATTCCATATGAAAAAAAACGTTTAAATCATACTTTATTCAGCAGTGCTTGCTTTACTCTTTGAAAGTCATCACATGAATGCATTGTAATAACGGTACGTCCACACAGCAGCTTTGAAAAAATCTTGAAAATCTTGGAGCTTAGTGTGTCTGAGAGCTTGGGGATTTTTCGCGGGCAACGCGACCAACAACCAATCACATGAATCTCCCACCCCGACATACAAAGCAAAAAAAACCGGGGATTTTATGCGAGCAATATATATATATATATATATATATATATAAACTCCCCAAACAGGCGAAAACCTACCAATTTCACCCACTGTCTCTGCCACCTACCTCCATGCCTGGTTCCTCCGGTTTGTATCCCGGTAAATAGTTCTGGTCGTAAAAAAACGGGTGATTTGCTTCCGTAATTTCTCGTTTGGAATATGAGGAAATGAACTGCGGTCCGGCTCTCCCAGCATGCACGTGGTTTGATTGGCTAGCGCTTGAACTGTCAGATTTGCATAAATGGGATTTGATTGGCTGACGCTTCCACCTCAGCTTCAAAAGTTGAACATTGCTCAACTTTTGAATCCTGAAAATCCTGAAAATCCTGGAAATCTTCGCTTCGCTTCCCCACAATGCAGTTCGGCGAAAAGCGAGGCAAAGTGACGTCACCCCCATTCAAAGTCAATGGGCAGAGAAGCGTTAGAAGCGTTGGAAGATTTGTTTAAAGCTGCTGTGTGGACGTACCGTAAATGGTTTGGCTGCATTAAATATTACACACGTAGTTCTTTATTTATCTACAGAGATCGGGCTCAGAATAGACCGGAAACTATTCTTTTACCGTTCTGTTTTAATTTCACAATAAGTTAGTAGTAATAATTTGTTTTGATATTATTGTTTTTTATTAACTACTAGACCGCTGGGTCATGTTAAGGACATCTTTTCTGTGTTGCTGTTGGTTTTTTCCATCGCTTATGTGTTACAAATATCAAAACAATAACAGAATATATCCGTCGTAAACTAAACCAGAAACAGCAGTATATTTTATTTTGTGAACACTGTAAACTTGACAGCTTTTTAACCCAAACCACCTACTGGTTAAAGCACATTATCACACCTTTAGAGTAATTGCAATGCAGGAAGATTGTGTTGCTTTTTAATGACTGTTTTAAAATGCCTTTTTCTTAATTTCTTTCATTTTTGTAAAGCACTTTTGAATGTGTTATATTTGATGAAAACATTTAAATATTAAGAGTACATACAAAATAGTGGGAAAGTAGAAGGTCAATGATATAAATATAGAATATAAAATATCAAGAAGATACTGTAAATGATATCTAGAATAAAACAGTGTAGTGCCTGATATGAGGATATGCAAAACAGACAAACTAATAAGGCTTTATTTAAACATTAAAGAATACTTTAGGTTAAGGTCTTCTTTTAAATAAGATTTTTTTTTTGGGGGTATCTACAGATAAATATTAAGCCTGACAAAGTACTTCACGTCTAATATATTGCATGGTTTCTTTTGGGACTTGACAATCAACTTTCCTGCAATGTTAACTATGTTGTTGCACTTATTTTAACCGATATTATACATGTTCATTATACTCTTATAAGATGTATGTAGATAGAATAAGAAATGTGCAGAATATGACAGTTTAATGGTGGAAGTATACACACATATTGATAGATGTCTTGTTGAGGAACCTGTGACCCAAGTTTTTCATTCATTGCATAACTACACCTTAGTTGTGTATATGATATGTCAATAAACCTGAGAAAATCTTGAAATCTTGAAAGGGATGTGCAAAATAGCAAATTAAATACAGTCTTTAATGAACGATTAGAGAATAACGAGTAATGAATATGCTTTCTAGGGATCTGCAGATAAATATTTAGTCTTCTCAAGCACCAGCTATCAAATATCTCTCCTGATTGTTGGCACTTGACAATCACCTTCACTGAATTTTACTCAGGTGTAACTAAAGTCTGATTTAAGGGTTGTTTATATTTCACATCATTAATCCAAATCTGTAAAGTAACTAAAAATAAATGTAGTGGAGTTAAAATACCAGGTTAACCTTAAAGAAAGCCCTCAGGATTATAAAAGACCCCCATCACCCTAGCCACAAACTGTTCTGTCTGCTGCCGTCTGGCAGGCGGTACCGCAGCATCCGGACTAAAACCACCAGACTCAGGGACAGCTTCATCCCACAGGCCATAAGACTATTAAACACCTGAACTTTGAAACAACATCCATAACATTCATCTGGCTGCTACTTAGAAATGATTTATCTAATATATCATATTCCAATCACTTGTATATAGACTCTTATTGCACTATTTCACTTTTTTTTCTTCTGTGTATCTGTTTTGTTGTGTTGCACTGTTGGAGGAGCCTGCGACCTATCGAAACACGTTCGATTCCTGTTTTGGATAGTGGGCTGATGGGTTTCATTCCATTTCAAAGTGCTTTTTGGCGCTCCGTGTAAACTTCGCGCACTCCCACTCCAATATCCAATCACAGAGCTTGAGGACTGATCACTGGGTTTGTCAAGCTAAGCACATGGTGTAGTCCCAAACGATAGCTGAGGATTCTGGGTACTGTAGTGTCTTCTGCCATCCTAAAACTCAGAAAACATATTTGTTTCTCCGAATCGCAGGGGAAAAATACAAAAGCATTGTACACAATTTAAACCAATCAATGTTGTGTAATTAACAAGGATAATTTTGTGTTTTTGAGTTGATGAGTAGTGCAGATATCACTGTAAAATCAATCGACAGTAATGAGAATACTTACTTCCGGGTGTAAAATTCTCCGTTATCCAATGGGAATGGACGCTCGTAATACAATAAAGGAGACATGATCATTACCTTTTAAATAACGTTAACTAAAGGGAACAATCTATTTGACACAGCTGAAGCTCTGGCCTTCCTTAAAAACTAACTAATTTAATAAAAATCACAGTTGTATTACACACAATGCACTGTTTTTTGAGAACAAAAATTCGTAACTAATGTAATTTTTACATTCTGACAAAAAATAAAAATGATTATGAATACAAATAAAATAAAAAAATCCTCCCGTGAGTTACTACAAGCTATAAAGTAGATTTTAAAAACGTTTTATGGAATAAAAACTCACTGCGGGACGTTGTAGAAATGCGTGTGTGCATCACGACAAAGGAGCCTCATTCACTTTACATTGGGGTTTGTTGCGTGGTGCCGACACGTAAATGTAGCAGAGTGCGTGACTCCACCATGCAATGCGGTGTTAAGGAGTCGTGGTGGAGTCACGCATTCTGGTGAGATCAGGTTGGGACAATCTCTCTTTGGGGTAGGGGGTTCAGCAAACAATCAATTAAAGATAAACTTAAATATTAAAGAGCCTGTGACAGCACCCCAACAACTGTTGTGCAATAAAAATATTGGGCTACTAGTCATCTCGAACCGTCAGTTTAAAAAAGAAGGTGCGATACCGTTCTGATAAATATCAATAATTTCGAACATCGCGGGGAAATTCCTTCGACTCATTTTGAAGTTTTGGGGGAAGCCGGAAGTGACGTCAATGCGGGAATGCTTCACTGTGCGGCGAGAGAGCCAAACACGGACAAAGTGTGTTGTCATGCGTAGAAATGGTGAATTACTAAGTTTAGGCACGTTAATAACGTTTTAATTAAGTTTTGTATATTCGTATTTGTCAGTGCTTTCATGTCAATTCGGCGAACATAAACATAAATGATCGTGGTGAAGATGATGATTAAATTAGGATTAAAAATCGGTAGTGAGAGCTGCTGAATTTCCTCCCGTAGGATGTGATATAAAAACCAATCGATTATTTTTGTAGTTGTAAACTCAAGTGGATGAAACTTATTATTAGTGCTTTCATTTCAATTCGGCGAATATATGATACATTAAATGATCGTGAAAAATCGTTTGTTTGAGCCGGTCTGCATTTCCTAATGAGAAAACAAACCGATGGTTTTTGTAGTTGTAGTACACCAACATGGATTAAACGTGTGGTTTTTTTAACACAATGTTGGGGAAATTAATGGATAAAATGCACGGATTATTATTATTATTATTATTATTATTATTCCCACTCCGATCGGGACACTAGGTCCACCGTTTCCCCGCAGCGAGGCTCCCCCATTGACAGTTTACGTGGGCTGGGCTGGGTGCAGTGGCGGACTGGCCATCGGGACGAATCCCGATGGGCCGGTACCGTAGTGGGCCGGTCGGATAAGTCAGTAGCACATCCCCCACTCCCCCCCTTGACAATTTACTAGCGGTACCAAAGTGGGCCGGTCGAGAGTGCCGGGCTACATGACCGTATGATCGCCCATATTGACCTATACAGTCTATGATATTGACGCACCTAATTCCTAAACTTCTAACAGATACAACATAAACCGATCCTTTAGCCTCATATGAGCTCTCAGACACGTTCAAAATTAAACTGTCATCGCTGTCTGAGCTTGCTGCAGTGTGCGCCATCGTGCGTTTACATGCAGATGCTGGGACCCTGAACGGTGCAGCTGGGGCGCTGTGCCTGCAATGACGTCACACATAATTTGGCGGGACTTGAAGAATCCCCGAGAAGATCCAGATAATGGTCAACATTGAAGGGCAGATTAATGGTTATCAAAGTACAAATATCCAAAATCAGTTCAGTAGCGGTTTTCAAGGGGACAATATTTACTCAAATTTATGGGTTTGGATGATGGGGGAAACTCGTGTCACAGGCTCTTTAAGTACAATTGGTGATCTAGGCCAGTGTTTTTCAAAGTGGGGGCCCCGACCTCCCGGGGGGCCGACAGGGGTGCCAGGGGGGTCACGCAAAGTTTGAGGGAAAGGGGAATCTTTTTTTTTAGATGTTATTAATAACTGCATACTGTATCTATCAATCTATGTGTCCTTTGATGCCAATCTTTTAATATTTTTTATTTATTAATATTTAATTTTATTGTTTTTAAATCACACGACTGCCCTTCAAGCCAATCAGAATCGAGCTGCCGCTACTGAGAGTGAAACTGAGTATCTGCTCAGCTTTTGGAGCAAGTGAGAGCAAGTGAATATTTTGCTCTGCAGCTGGATGAGAGCACGGATGTAGCAAATGTGTTGATGTTTATATATATGAATATAAATATGTTTATTGTTAATATTACTGTTGAATATTATATATAATATTATTAAGGCATAAGTAACTTTCAAAAATGCTAAAAATATATGTTAATTGTTCATATTACTGTTCAAAATTATATAATATTATAAAGACAGAAATCACTTGAAAAATGCTTTAAAAATATGTTTAGTGTTGATATTACTGTTTAATATTGTGTTAAGAATGTTTATAACAGAAGACACAATGAATGTAATGAATGACAAGCAAAAGATAAATACAAACATTTTTTAGAAGAATAACTGATTCTTCATTATTAATACAAATATATATTAAGAAAATGTATTGAGCTGTATGATTAATTTGTCATATTTTCAATCATAATGTACTCATCATTTAAAAAAAAAATTGCAACAGGGGGGTCCCCGCCAGAGGACAACCCAGCTAGCTGGCAATGTTCTCACAACTTTGGCTAACGTTACCTATTGGTTCTAACAAGGTTTTAAAGAAACGTTTTAATCTGATGTTCAAATAACCTTAACGTTACCTATAGGTTCTAATAAGGTTTTAAAGAAACGTTTTAATCTGATGTTCAAATAACCTTTGCAGGATGTTTATTATTTCAAATAATGTTTTTGATAACCTTCTTAAGATGTTTTTGATAACATCATTAGAACATTATGCCCTACTGTTCTTAAAACGTTTTCAGCGGGACGTTTTATTTTGGTTCCCAGAATGTTCTTCTGAAAGGTAGGATAACGTTCTCTGAAAACATTCTTAACATTTTTGGTGATAACTTTCTTAAGATGTATGAGCGCATACATCTTAATAATAAGTGCAGTTCGAATTGTCTACATCAGCGGTTTTCAAAGTGTGAGGCGCGCCTCCCCTGGGGGGCGCCAGAGAGCTTCAGGGGAGGCGCAGCGTGAGACACAAAAGAACGAGAAAAAGACGAGTAAAGTGACAGAAATCACTTTAAAAAGGATTTTTTAAGTCTGACGTAGTTCTTTATTGTCGAACATGTCATGTGTGCCAAGTTGCTGGTAAACCAAATCAGGTGATTCACCCTGCTCCTCTCATTCCCATTCCAGTAATGAGAGAGCCATTTGAAAGGGTGATTGTGGATTGTGTGGGACCCTTGCCAAAAACTAAAACTGGAAACCAGTGTCTCTTAACTGTCATGTGTGCCTCCACTAGGTTCCCAGAAGCCATCTCACTACGGAAAATCACTGCCCCGGTCATCACCAAGGCACTTCTGAAGTTTTTCTCCACGTTTGGTCTACCAAAGGTAGTTCAAACAGACCAAGGTACTAACTTCATGTCTAAAGTGTTTGCCCGGGTACTTGACACCTTAGGGATCAAGCATGTGACATCCAGCCCATATCATCCTGAAAGTCAGGGGGCATTAGAGAGGTTTCACCAGACTATGAAGTGCATGTTAAGAAAACATTGCCACGAGTCTCATAAAGATTGGGATGACGGTGTTCCTTTAGTGTTATTTGCTGCCCGTGAAGCTGTTCAGGAGTCTCTAGGTTTTAGTACTGCTGAGCTAGTGTTTGGACATGAAGTCAGAGGTCCTTTAAAAGTTCTTAAAGAGCATTTGATCATGCCAATGAAAAAAGTTTGCAGTATCCCAGAGTATGTCGCCAAACTTAAGGATCGTACATCGTGCTTGCTCCTTGGCTAGGGAAGCTCTGACCTCTACCCAGGGGAAAATGAAGAAACGCTACGACCAGAAGGCGCTAACACGCTTGTTTCAGCCAGGTGACAAGGTGTTCGTTCTATTGCCTGTACCTTGTTCTGCTCTGTCTACTACATTTTCTGGTCCTTATGTTGTAGATAAGAAGCTCTGTGAAACAAACTACGTCATTCAAACACCTGACCGCAGACGTCCTACCAGAGTGTGTCATATCAACATGCTGAAGAAGTACTGCACCAGGGATGACCAAAGTGAGTCTTCTAAAGCTCACCAGGTGGAGACAACCGTCTCTCCTATGGCTTCAGTTTCAAAGGTGAGCTCAAATGAGCATGAGGATGAGTTGGTGATGCGCAGTGCAACACCACAGGGGGCAAGACTAAGCAATACTGAGGTATTGGCTGATTTGCCCAATTACTTGTCTCATCTTCCCAATAAGATAGAAAATGTATATTGTCGGGTCCAAACATACTGTTTGGATTTATATGTGTGGGGGTGTTACGTGCCAGGCAGGCTGTACTTGTGGGGTTTTCTTTCCCTCCTGTGTTTCTCTCTTCTCCCTGTCTTCTGCACAGCTAATCAGCAGCTGATCGGAATCTGCCTGTGCACCTGAATCTGATGGCTGATTGGATCCCCTCACCCTCAGCTGGCCTATCAGCAGCCAGGGCCGACCATTAAGGAGGCACCCAGGAAGTCTTCTCTCTCTCACTCTGGGCCTGTTGCTGATGAAGGAGCCTGCAGTGTTTAGCAACTCATGATCTTTGTATTGTCTGACCTTTTTGAAAGTGTGTGTGTTGAGAGGTGGAGGAGTTAGGTAAGTCTGGGGTACCCTGTACATTTCTCACCACATAGCTAACTAATGTTCAGACACACTAGGTTAGCGGATTGTTGCCACCCCTGTATATTGTTTTGTCAAATTCTTTGTAGTTTAGTTAGTGAGGGTTTTTTTGTTTGAGTTTTGGTTTCAAAGGGTAGATGTAGAGATAGGCCTGGTTTTGTTATGCTTGTTTCTTTTGTTTGGCACAATCCTTTGACTCCTCCTCCTCACCAACAGAGTGTTTCAATTATATGTCTGTTCGGTTCTGGGTTTAAGCAAAATAAACCTTTTGTCAACTGTTACACTGACTCCCTCATTTTTTTATTGGTTGTATGTTATTGTCTCCAGGTCCCCTAGACCTTAGTGGGGACGTAACAAATAAAGACAGAAATCACTTTAAAAATGCTTTAAAAATATGGTTAGTGTTGATATTACTGTTTAATATTGTGTTAAGAATGTTTATAACAGAAGACACAATGAATGTAATGAAAGACAAGCAAAAGATAAATACAAACGTTTTTTAGAAGAATAACTGATTATTCATTAATACAAATATATATTAAGAAAATGTATTAAGCTGTATGATTAATTTGTCATATTTTCAATCATAATGTACTCATCATTTAAAAAAAAATTGCAACAGGGGGGTCCCCGCCAGAGGATAACCCAGCTAGCGGGGAACGTTCTCACGAGAAAAAGACGAGTAAAGTGACACTTGCCCACTTGTGGCTGTCTGTGGAGACCGAGTTCCCCCACCTCGCCAAAAAGGCTGTAAAAGTGCTCCTTCCCTTCACCTCCATCTACCTGTGTGAGTGCAGGTTTTCCACATTGACTTTGATCAAAAGCAAGTACCGGTAAAGGCTGCAGTCAGAGTATGATCTGCGTTTATTCCTGTGTGCATCAAAGACGCAGACTCATTGTTCCCACTAAAGTAGGGGTGAGTGTAATAAGGAGGCAAAGTTGACGTTCAGTGTGTTGCCGGGAGCATATAAGTTGAAAATGTTAAAAAATATATGTCTTGAGAACACGGCGTGCGGAAATATATGGGTCGTGCTGCAGCTAGATGTGCCTGTCATCTGTAAGAAGGTGTCGGCGACTGACATGCAAGGAAGAACGGCTGTCCACAGGCTGTTCCAACTTTAACAACTGTATTAACTTCCAGGGTAGTGAATTGAACATGCAATTGTAATTGGGTGTGTGGTATATTTTCATGCACGGTGTTAGAAATTAAAATCAATGTTGATATGGCGTAATTTGAATTAAATACACTATTTGATTTAAATCAGTTTTATTCTGAAAAACCGGAAGTTCTCACTATTAGCTTAACACTTTTATTCTGAAAATTCGTCACTTCCGGTTAGCATTTAGCATCTGGCGGAATCATACGATTTCAAACCTTGAACCAAGGTGAAATGACATGTGATGTTGTACACTGAGCACACTGGGCTTAGCACTCATTTATTGACGCTGAATAATGCGTAGCAGGGAATGTTTAAATAACCACAGACGCCAGAATGATGCAATTTAGCTACAGAAAAAGGCAGGAATTGCATTGGACCCGCCCCCCGACAACGCCGGCCAATAGGAAAAGACCTCAGATGACAACAGGAAGAGCAAGCCAAGAATTGAGCTCTTCTACCCCCTGACCTGAACTGACCGGTCGTTGGATGTGGAGAGCGCCTCCACTCGCACATTTCATTTTGTACACCACCGCATCTTTTGTGTAATTAAATGCTGTTAACTTTTATAAGCTTCCCTTGACTCTTTTCAGTCTCTCTTGCCTTCAGGGTTCTAGAATTGCTTTCAATTTGGCGTCCCTGGGTGGACCTGAAGCAGGATAGAGCTGAGTAGAGGGGAAGGCTGCAAGCTAACTAGCATCACACCAGGCTGCACAAAGGGAGGACAGGCTACAGACTCACTGCTGGAGTTTTTGGCTGGGCTTAAACGAAAGGTGAGACAGTTACCTGTTCAATTCAAAAACTGTATAGTTAAATAACTTACATTAGGTGCAAGCGTTGGTAGTGATCTGTAGATTGATCTGTGGTGATAATGTGGTGATTGCGAGTGGTGTGGAGATTGTATATAGTGTTTCTATTCATCTCTGTTGTATCCTCGGCGCCGCCCGATTAATGTGAATATTATATAGTATTAAGACCTTCTGGGGAGGTACCAGACTTGATCTGGTTTACACTGGACTGGGTCCATTCATGTTAGTCTATATGTTTGATGTGTTAAACCGGCGTAGTCTGGTTTAATAAAGTATATTGTGTGGAGTTTTTAAGCCGAAAAGTATATTTTTGTGCAATGTTCTAAGCCGAAACGATTGTGTACAAGATTGGTATGAGATCAGCTTTTAAGGTCAGCATCGAAAGAATTTAGAGCTAAGATAAATGAAGATTGTGTTGTTTTGTATTGTCAAGCAGTGTGGTTTTAATCTGCACATGTTGAGTGTTCCCCTTCCCCCAGTCACATGAGGTTTATGCTATATTGCTAAGCTAGTTAGCTAGCCAGTTGGCATTACTAGATGATGAAGTAGTTTGAGTGAAGATACAACTGGTAATTACTGATTAAATACACAGGGATGGTGTAGATGAACGTTGAGAGTAGATTGAGTTGTTTTGTTTTTCATGCTTTTCAAAGAAAGTCATTTGAACTTTATTATTTTGGGGAAATAAACAGGAAGTAGGTTTATGAACCGGAAGTACTAGTTGATACATTTGAGAGGAGTTCAAAAATAAAACAGCTCCCCTAGCGGACATAATAAGTATTACAGTTAATACATTCTTCACCACACAGATAAAGATTACAGGAGGTTTCTTTGAATTGAAGTTTTGTAGTTGACTCATTTTATGACATTTGCATAATTTCATAAACTTGAGTATACACTGTACACGGTTTATTTGGATTTGCACCATATTCATATTTTCATATTACTAAGTCAACTCCTGTTCATTTTTATTTCTTTATTCAGATTTTAAAATTTGCATAATTTCAAAATGTTAATTTAATTTGTCTAATTTTGATTTTCCAACATTTTAATTTATTTAAAAAAAAAAAAAAAAAAAACAACAACCAGATTTTAAAGTTAAGTTCAGGTGACATAGGATATCTTTATAAAGAATACAAAGGTACTATTCAGAGGATTATTTTTTCATCTTTGATAACTTAATAATATTATCCAAGTACTTAAACATGTCGCCAAAAGACACCAAGTTGAGACCAGTCGCAGAGCCAGGCTCAACTGCAGATATCAAGGAAAGGGTAAAAATCAGATCAGATGCTTTAACAGTTTCAAGTAAAAGACAGAGGATATGGAACCAAATGGAGAAACTGTTAGAACAGTGGCAAACGAGAGGATTGATTCCAGCAGATGATCAGCCTGGACCAACGGAAGCCCATAGAAAAGCTGTAGTTGAACATGAGAATGCTGAATACCTACAACAGGAAAAAGCATGGATCAAAGCCGGACAACCCTCTTGGTATGGACCTGAAAACATTGCTATGAACAGAGCTGAAAAAAGAAAAGCTATGGTTGCAAGTCTGGTATTCCATCTGGAAGATGCCAGCCAAGAATCCAACAGAAGAATGGAAGGACTCGGCAGAAGAATGGAAGCAGAACTCTGCAGAAGAGAGGAAGAATCCAACAGAAGAATGGAAGCAGAACTCTGCAGAAGAGAGGAAGAATCCAACAGAAGAATGGAAGAACTCGGCAGAATAATGGAAAAGGAACTCAACAGAAGAATGGAAAAGCAGCTCAACAGAGGAATGGAAGAGAGACGAAAAGCAGATGAAGCCCATAATGACATTATTGAAGAGAGACGAAAGGCAGTTGAAGCCCATAATGACATTATTACCGAAAGACAAAGGGAGGAAGATAAATACCAACAACTTCTGGCGGAAAGATGACAAGAAGATGTAAGATTTCAGGACATGAAGGCAGATAGACAACAGAGAGAAAGGAGAGAACAAGAAGAACGAAGAACTCAAAGAAAACGCAGAACAAACTACTCTCCTGACTATTCCGAAGGACAGGGAGGTGAAGATGACGACGGCGGTACACAGTCTGAAACCAGTAGACACTCCCCATACCTTCGACAGTCACAGCAACAACGCGGTTTTGCATCTCCTCCTGAGAATAATAGTAGCGACGAAAATGAGCAACATTACCCTGGGAAATGCCCCAAAACGAGAAGAACCAAGAAAACTAAAAGATCCAAGACCGGTGCACATACCTCCATGCCATTGATAGCGGCTGGAAGAGGAGGATTTCAATACCAATCATGGACTCACAGGGACATGGAAGCATTAGTGGCAAAACTACCTCCACTCACGAAAGGAGGTCAGAAGTGGGTGACTGATCTGGAGAGATACACAGCCCAAGACCACCTGTGCTTGGGTGACATGAGGGCCCTGCTCGGACGACTGGAAGCAAGAGCAGTAGATTCCGAGGCCAATTGCACGCACGACCCAGATGACACTTCATTCAACTACATCAGGTCGAATTATTGGGCTGCTATTTGTCACATCTACCCGACAACACGCAGTTTACATGCCCTCACCGGCCTGAGGAAAGGCACGGAGGAAAACATGCATGCCTTCCTGAAGAGATGTGAAGGAGTGTGGGAGGACTGTACTGGAGAATGACATGACGTTTCGCCGGCTGTCACAATGCTGTGGAAGGACGCGGTCATTAAAGCCCTTCCCCAATCAGTGCAGGCACGCCTTAGAGATGTGGTGGGGTTAGAAGCTAAAATCCCAGAAGAATGGAGACTACATCTCATTCACCATGACATCAAATGCCAGGAAATAACAAAGGAAGATGATGAAGAAACAAAGAAACTGGAAAAAATACTTTTGAAGATGCAGGTGGCTGAGAAAGATACTGAAGCTAATCAGATGGCCATACTAGCACAGAAGGCAGGGTGGACACCTCCAACAGTTCAAACTCAGGAAGAACCAGAGAATCAAATGCAGAACCAACAAAGCGGAGGAGGAAGTGTATGTCCACAAAACCAAGTTCAGCAGATACCTGTGTATCTTCCTACGCAAGTACAGCCACAAGCACAGCAGTATCTTCAACAGCAGACACCTGTGTATCTTCCTACGCAAGTACAGCCACAAGCACTGCAGTATCTTCCCACACAATTCCAGCAACAGCAAATACCTGTGTATCTTCCTACACAAGTACAACCGCCAGCTCAGGTATACACTCCCATACAGCATCAACAAAAGGGACAATGGAGAGGAAAGCAACGCTCAAGAGGAAGAAGAGATGGCGGCTGCTTCATATGTGGTGATTGTAGACATTTGGCCAGAGATTGCCCCACTCAGCAATATCCACCACAAGGTATCACCTCACAATACAGAGGAGAACCAATGTTAGATATGAGAAAAATTGAGGCGGAAGCATATGCCAGGGCCATGACGAATATTTCTGTTGGACATGGGGGTTGGGTAAATGTAAAAATCCACAAGATGAAGTTGTTGCAACCTGTATGGAGTGGACCGTGGGAAGTTGTAGAACGCACTGCAGATGCACTCCGGATCAAAGTTAAAAAAGGAACATGTTGGCACCCACTTACACAGTGTGTAGCCGCACCGCTACATTTGCAGAAACGGCACGGCAGTTAGAACTGATTTTGGAAAACTGGTTCAAAACAATAAGGAATCGAACATTTTTACAACGACAGCACCAGGAGATGAGTAAACTCAAGAATCCGTAGAGTGTAAATACATAGAGAAAAACACATTTTTATACTCGAACTGTTTGCACATCATAGACAAGGGGTTTAGACAATATAAATAAATGTTCACTAAAAGTAATAAGTATAATGGAAAGTAGACATAGGCCTACACTTGAGTCAAATTTCATTACTGTAATCTGATTAGTGTGCTCTGCAGGGTTACTATTGTTCTAAGTAACAGTGGGATTTAAAATATTGGAGAAAATATGGAGATGTTCTTTCTTAGTGTGTGAAATATGTGATGCTTGAAACAGGTGTTTCAATTTATAGGAGAAAATGGGTTCCTGAAAGAGTCAGGTTGGGTAAATATGTAGCAATGGATGAAACAATTTTTAGAGGGAGTATTTGTAATATCATTAGTAGACATTCATTGTGTTGTTTAGATGGCATTTAACAACTAAGACGGATAGTATGATTAGAAAGGGACAGAGTGGAAAGGGTTCGATTTATTTAACCTCAGTGTGCTAGATTTCTTATAGATAATGCGTCCCGAGACCTGGACTCCCCCCTCTGAGTCAGAAAGGCTACGACCCCGTCCCGCCAAGCAGACAAAAGACCTAACCCAACAGGAGACTCCTCCTTCTCCATCAAACAGAAAGAGAACCAGAGCTGAAACAACAACAACAACAACAGAACTGCAGCCAAAACTATCTCCACCTGAGGCATCCAGAACCAAACGGCTTGCTGACATACAGAGATACTCTCATCAGTCCCTCAGACCGGGCATGAAGTTCCAAGCTGAGTCACGAGATTTGGCAAGAGCAAAGTGTGAAACTTGAGAGCAGAATCCGCCCTCCATATAAACAGCGAAGAGACTGTAAAGGAGGAGATGACATATAAAAAGCAGTGCAAGAACAGTGGCATGATGTGGGCTGCAGATGTAACTGGGCCAAAGGCTGCCTAAAAGAGTTACAGCGGATGGATTCAAGAGCTGATGGACTGAAGAGAAGACAGAATCAGAGGAGTTGGCATGGTCGATTAGAAGTGAGGAGGCCGGGGTCACGGCTTGAGACAACCAGAGGAGGAGAAAAGGAGAACGGGAATGAGTGAGTTTACACATAAACACACTTATTCACAAATGCACATAAAAGAGACCACATTTAAATAACTTGAATTCACTTGATAAATACGTAAAGACAAACAGATTTATTAACCATGAATTAATCAATTTGTAAATTAAAAATAGCAGTAAAGAGGAAACTATTAAAGTAAAATGAGAATCACACTGAGGGTGACATGATGGAAATATTCACTCCACTTTAAGCAGTGGGTGTTGTGGAGTACAGAGTAGAACCATATGCTTCAATCTTTTCATCATGTTAACAAATTATTCTTTTAGAGATTTTTATTCACGTGTGATCTCATTTGTTACAATATTGATCACCATTAAAAGGATAGTTTTAGGAACCACTCTATAAGACACATCTGTATTTGTATGGATCATGTTAAAGGAAGAGCTCGTGCCAAGCCAAATATAGTATTCCAATCTGAAGTGTTGATTTCTCCATTGTAGCATACTTATTACCATAGGAGGGCTTTCAGATGGAAATATGAAATGACTTCTGTTTTAAAATCCTTGATAAAGGAGGGAGTAATTGTTACATGTTCGGACACCCAAGGTTCCACACACTGCTAAAGAGTTTAAAGTTGTTTTTTAAGTGGACCAGAATTGAAGATAGATGAGCTATGAAATACATAGCAGAGCTACACAGATCCTAGTAATGGTTTGACTCAAGATAATAGTTATGTACACAAGTTTCTGAATTAGATCTATTAGACATTGTAATAATAATTAGGTGTAAATGAATTGCAGTAGTAGTAGTACTATAAGGAAGTGGGTTTTGTACCAAGTTTCAGGAAAGATGGGAGGCAGAAGTCCAAAAGGAAAGTTAGAACCATCTTGAAAATCATAGTTGAAATCGTGAATGAATAAGGAATGGCGCTCCACATATGACATATTTTTGTAGATAAAGGGAACCCGCCTATGCTGAAATACCTCTTAAAAGACTCTGCAGAGCACGACATGGCCAAAAGACTGAGACCAAATTACCTTTGACCCTGACTGACAGTGTGACAAAAGCACTGTCAATGACTGACCCTGGGGTCAGTCACCAAACCAAACCTGACTTGACAACCAGATAGTGTGAGTGTGAATGAATGCCGGCATGTGATCAGTGTAACTGCATGATTCTAAAACAATAACTAACCAAGCATGTTTTTGGACTAACATATTATTTTGGAGCTCCAAGGGAAACGAGAGGTTTCCTAAAAATTCCATAAAAAGGGGAAACCGGACATGTGACCCGTTTCTAATCTACTTGATGATATTTTATTCCCACAGGAGTTGGCGGTTTGCAAATGTAAAACTCAAACTAGAATCTGAAGATTTTGTTTCTTTTGGGCCTAAAAGACGGTGAGAAACACTTATTTTCACTGAAGTGTTTACTGTGGAAATAATAATAATGGATCTAAAATTGTAAACAATGTTCGTTATGTCCCTAACCAATATTTACCTGAAAGTGTTTTCCCCCTCCCCATTACAGGATTTTGTTACACATGAGTTCATGTGTAAATAGGGGGGAGTGTGTATAATGTATAATGTCAACATGTAAATGTAAAATTCACAATTTAAATTTTTTCTTTAAGGATTGAAAGAAACTTTCCGCCCCAACCCAGATGTTCAAACTGAGCATTGAAGATAGTTTTAGGATTAACCTGCTCCATATCTAGGGATAATATACTGTTTGGTGAATGTTGACATGTTTCTAATATTGATTGAGTTATAACAGGTAACACAGATGCAGAATCAGTGGCCAAGGCAGGGGCGCCGGAAGCAGGGGGGCCAAGGGGCCATTGGCCCCCCCACTTTTATGGATCAATTCAAAAATATACGTGTATTTGTGTAAAAAAATATTTTTCCGGGGTTCGAGTTTTTTGTTTGATTTTAAATAAGCAAAGTCTTGGCTTTCAGAATATGACACTTTTATTTCCAAAAACAAACGATAAATACAGTTTTGAAGCTTGTAAAGGGAAGAAGACAGGCACCTCGCTCTCACTCGGCTCCCCCTCAGCGCAGCAGCAGCAGCAGCAGCTCCCCTCCCTCTCACTGAAATTATTAATGTAAACCGTATAGTAATCTAGATAACACGGCAGGGTCCGTGACAGTTTCATCTGATTTCAAATAAACAAAGTCTTGGCTTTCAGAATATTAAACTTGTTTCGGCAAATCCAGATGATAAATACAACTTTGAAAGCTTGTAACGGCATAATTACAAGAGGAGAACGGAGTAATTTAACGTCACAGGGCATAACAACAGCCGGTGTTTCTCGTCTGTGTGTTTAACACAGACACACTTGCGAGTTTACCCCAGACAAGTAATCCAAACGAAAATATTTTCCCTCCATAGCTACTCTGGTCATTTGCCCCGCTAATAATCAATCAGATCGATGGATTCCAGAGAAGAGGAAACTTTGAACGTCTTTTTCTCAAAATTATGACTCGGTGGCAATCATTATATAATGTGACATTTTGCTTAATATTTGGAGTACAACAACAATCCTGATATCATTAGAAAGCTAGGAATCTCCTCTTTCCAACAGTGTATACAACTCAAAATGTGTCTTTGGGTCAATGCGAGCAGTTCAAATATTGCACTAGGTAAAATAAAGCAGGCAAACATAACAGGAAGAATATGTACATTTTAATCCAATCAAAGAGGACTTTGTCACACCATTCAAATGTATCAAGTAGCCTATATTACAACCAATAAAAAAGCTGAGATTTGTTTATTTGTTACGTTGTTCTGTGTGTGGCAGCCGTTAACCTAGAAAGATAAACTTAGCTCGCAAACATGTCAGAAGAACCAGCGCATAAGAAAATGAAATACAGTCAAACTAAACTTAAATTCAACCACTTCAATGTCACATCCCTGACATCCACCACAACTCCGGAGCCTGGACCTTCAACTATAGAACCAGCGCAGCCAGATAAACCCAAAAGCAGCAGCTCTGCGGCCGCAGAGACTGTCAAAACCGCAGGCCTCGTTGAACCGAAACAGGCTGGTTCCGACTGCGTGGAGGCTTGTTGTCGCGACATCGAGACGGGTAAAGCTGCACAGCTAATTGTTGATAAAAAGGAGACCGCTAGATCGTTTGGACAAAGAGAAAGGTACTTTAATGCAGAATGGTACAAAAACCGAGAGTGGCTAATTCTTTGTAAAACCACTAAACGGGCCTTCTGTGAAATTTGCAGATTTGCTGCTGTCAAACGGCTGGTAACTTTCTCAAAATGTGGAGATGACAGTTTTGTAAATACCGGATGTAATAACTGGAAAAAGTGCCCAAGCCTCCTGGACAGCCACGAAAAGTCCAATGTTCACAGAGAGTGTGTTCAAAAAAAGTGTGCTTTCTTCAGTCAAACACCAGTCAACATCCAGCTTGTCCAACAGGAGCGTATTGAGCAGGAAAAAAGAAGAGATGGGATGATGGAGCAGCTGCGCTGTCTGCAGTTTCTAACCCGACAGGGCCTAGCAATCAGTGGGCATGAGGATAAGGAGAGCAATTTCAAAAGGCTAGTAGAACTCGTAGCTGATAAAAACCCCACTCTGAGAAGCTTCATGCTCACCGGGAAATATGCATCACACGAGACAATCAATGAACTCATAAACCAAATGTATCGGGAATCTCTCACCACTTTATTAACAGAAATTAAAAACAATGCAGAACATTATGCAGTTATTGTGGATGAAACTCGCGATTGCTCCGGGCATGAACAATTGTCTCTGACTGTACGATGGGTATCAGCTGATTATGTTGTCCATGAAGACTTCATAGGAATGTATGACTGTCCTAAGACTGACGCATTATCAATAACGCTTACTATTAAGGACATGTTACTGAGATGCGGCCTGGACATTGGTGACATGAGAGGACAAACCTACGATGGCGCATCTGTTCTACAGGGACAAATGTCAGGTGTGGCCAAACGTTTTAAAGACATCAATCCCAAAGCAATCTCAATGCATTGCACTAATCACAGCTTAAACCTCATACTCCAGGAAGCTGCTTCAAAGTGCAACATGGTACGTGGTGCCTTCAGTTTAGTTCACGACATACATGAGGTCATCAACAACTCACCAAAACGACTTGCCATCTTTAATACCATTAGGGATGCTGCAGCTGCTGCCTCTCCTACTGTCAGTGGCCTCACACCGCTCTGCCCCACTCGCTGGACAGCCAGAGGCAGTGCAATAAAATCCCTGCTTGCGAATTATGAAGCCGTCTACGACACGTTGGATGAAATAATCCGAATGGGGGGGAACACAGAAGCAAGCAAGAAGGCACCAGGGCTGCAGGCATTGATGACTCAATTTAGTGTGTTCTTCGGATTGAAAGTGTGTCTTACACTGTTTTCTTCTGCGGAAGAGGTGGCTCGGGTGCTCCAGTCCAAAGACCTCTCAGCAGAGACAGTTAAGTCAGCAGTGCAGATGCTCCAGACACACTACACAAACCTGAGGTCCACAGAGGCATTCCACAGCATCTTTGAAGAGGCCCAAAGAACGAACATGAGCGACCTGGTCCAGGCCCCGGCTCTTCCTCCAAGGCGGCGCGCTCCACGCCGTTATGATGATGGGGATGCGTCTCATCAGTGGGAAAATCCAGAGGACTACTTCAGGAGCCAGTTTTTTGAGGTAGTTGACCTGCTCACTTCTGAGCTGACTCGCAGGTTTAACCAACCCACTCTGCAGCTGCTGATGAGTATGGAGCAGGTACTCCTCACAGCAGTAAACAGTCCCCCTGGTTTCGGCAGCATCAACATCCCCCAAAATCTGGTCGACATGTACACAGGTGATATTGACATGGAACGGCTGTCCACCCAGTTGTCACTGTTTCCAGCAGTTTTGCAGGCACACAACAGTAGTTCCGCCGCTGAAAGACCCATCATGCAGGTGACAAAGGTGTCCACAATCACCGACATGCTGGCGGCACAGGGACGAGGCACGCAATCCCTCTTCAGTGAAGTGGATAAACTTCTACGGCTGTATTTGACTGTGCCAATGTCAAATGCAACAGCTGAGCGGAGCTTCTCCAGCCTCCGTCGGTTGAAGACGTTCCTCCGTTCAACAATGTCCGAGCGCCGCTTAAATCACCTTCTCTTCCTCCACATCCACAAAGATTTGACCGACGGCCTGGACCTCAAAAAAGTGCTCCGGAGCTTCTGCTTTGCCAGTGAGCGAAGGGAGGTTTACTTCGGCAAAATCTAGGAAGATTGTGTAGATTTAGCCACGTGGAAATGTTCTTTAGCTTTAGCCTAATGTCGGACATTTGTTTGAAGGGTGCTCCGCCTCCACCCTCACCTGTGATTGGACATTTGAGTCATGTGATTTTGATTACATGACATCACAGCTTGTGTTAGGTGTTATTAACCAATAGTTTCATTGGAAGACCTATTTTATTATACAGTTAATATTACGCCCCAGCCAGGCCAGTTCGAGTGGCTCTTCGTCCTTTTCGTAACTGTATTACAACTATTGTTCATTGGTTGAATAAATAATTTATGTCAATTTCTTGAATTTCTTTAAATAAGTTTCATGAATTGCATTACCTCCTGTAGCCAGAGAGGCGGAGTGATTACCACTCCGCCCTGGCGGAGGCACTGGCGGACTGATTACCACTGTAGATTTAGCATTTCTTTCACATACACACACACACACTTTTTTGGCCCCCCCACTTCTGAAATGAATCCGGCGCCGCTGGGCCAAGGGGCTACTGTGAGAGATCTAATTCCAGAATGGAATACCGAAAAAGTTGACCTGTGATAATGAAACAATTTTGTAATATTTCAACAGATATTAAAGTACCTGAGGTTTGAAATGTAGAAAGAACATATTACAGTTAAGCTGAAACATAGTAATGTAATGAGACATAATTTAATTTTGACAACATCTTGTAACTAGCCTGGTAAAAGAAGTAAAGGCCATATACTTTATTGTTTAGGTTATTATTATGGGGATATACATTTCATTTAAATTCATAATAGAAAGACATTTGATGACAGTATGTTGGATTTCTGTATTCATTTTTCAGCTTGATAATAGATAGGTAGAAGCAGTATTGCCAGGTGCAATCGATGGGATTTCTGCACACGATCCAAGCAGAGAATGACGTACCTTACAGGACAGACACACTCAGGAAATCATTCACTCTGACAGCATCATGACTTTGGTTGTTTTTGAATCATAATGAAATCGTATTACATAACGTTAGTGTGTTTTTACCACAAACAGGAATAGTTAATTGTTATATTAGATTTGAGAAAGATTACAAGGATTTTATTTAGTTCACCAAGAAGATGTTTTTTGTTTGTAACATATGCCAAGTAGTAAGATTCAAATATCAGCAGGTTCTGAATTATTATTCCTCTGTCCCAGAACCAACAAGAATGTGGATGGAGAGAACTATATCTACTGGAGCCAGCAGAGATTCTTAAATTGCACCAGAGACACAGTAAAAGGATGACACAAACAGTTAGATAAAAACAGACCGATAGAATGGCGCTAGACTTGTTTAAATAAAGAGTAATATTTAGCTATTTTTAGATAGTTTAATCCTTCTTATACTTTGTAAAGGAACAAGTGCCTTTACACCAGATACAGTATGAAGATGATTTATGATGTGAAAGGAGGGCGTTAGACATTTTCCATACCAAGCCAATTGCTGCTATTTTGCGAAGTGACATTAAAGGTTTAAGATAAAAGTTATGCACAAATGAAAAACTTTATATTTATGATGAATATGTATTATTTGTATTTTTGACTTTTATGAGTTATGTACCATGCAATGTTCGGATGAAGAACGCATTGATTTCAATATTATTTACATACCTTAAATGGCATGTAAGGAGGGATTGTTAGAAATTAAAATCAATGTTGATATGGCGTAATTTGAATTAAATACACTATTTGATTTAAATCAGTTTTATTCTGAAAAACCGGAAGTTCTCACTATTAGCTTAACACTTTTATTCTGAAAATTCGTCACTTCCGGTTAGCATTTAGCATCTGGCGGAATCATACGATTTCAAACCTTGAACCAAGGTGAAATGACATGTGATGTTGTACACTGAGCACACTGGGCTTAGCACTAATTTATTGACGCTGAATAATGTGTAGCAGGGAATGTTTAGATAACCACAGACGCCAGAATGATGCAATTTAGCTACAGAAAAAGGCAGGAATTGCATTGGACCCGCCCCCCGACAACGCCGGCCAATAGGAAAAGACCTCAGATGACAACAGGAAGAGCAAGCCAAGAATTGATCTCTTCGACCCCCTGACCTGAACTGACCGGTCGGATGTGGAGAGCGCCTCCACTAGCACATTTCATTTTGTACACCACAGCATATTTTGTGTAATTAAATGCTGTTAACTTTTATAAGCTTCCCTTGACTCTTTTCAGTCTCTCTTGCCTTCAGGGTTCTAGAATTGCTTTCAACGGACACGCATGTTCCACAACACACAAACTGAACAACACTCAATTTTCCGATCGCTACCAGTGTCCTTGCGATCTTGTCATAATAGAGAACCGCAGTGACGCGTCGTAAAACCCGGAAGTAAGTTAGCATTTTTAGCACTTCCGGTTCCTTCCTCAAAAAGCAATGCATTTTTTCCATAGGGTTTTGGAAAATAGCTCGAAATAAGGTCTGTGGTTGACACAAATTTAAGAGATAAATCACGTTTTGTTCTACGACATTAAATACATCAGCAGTGACCCCACTGGGGATTTTTGAAGAGTTTAAGTGTCTGAAAAACGATGGTTGTTACAGAGTGGCTGAATAGGACTACAGAAATTGTCGAGGCCGTTTTACGTCATTACGCCGAACACGTAAACACTCCCGCTAAGTTTGTTTTCCCCTGTGTTCTTCTTGAAAGCAAGTACCTGCCTATCTTTAGTATCTGTATATCTATATCTGACCATTAGAATCTGCATTTTTGAAATTGTCGTTTTTAACACCGTAGTTTTACAAATTATAGAATAATTAATTACCAGTGTTTTCCAATTTTACTCGGCAGTTCGTTTCGTTAGCTAACGTTAGCTAAAGCTAGCGCTACTAGTTAGCTACGCAATGGTTTGTTGCTTTGCTCCGGGTTGCAGCCACAGGTCTTCGCATGAAACGTGCTTGTTCTATCGTTTCCTGGCCGATGTTTTCCAAAGGAGAGTCTGGATTCGTGTCATGAGGTAAGCTGATGTTACATTTTTGTCCATGCCACGGTGAAATGTAAATGATGGGTAGTGACTGTATCGCCGTTTTAGAGATGGCGCTGCTGAAAAGACTGCAACATAAGTAAAGATAATGAATACATCCTATTAAAACCTGCGTGGCTTATATGATAAGTCTAATTAGTACAAGCAGCATAACGTTTCACCATGTAACTAAAGATTGTAGTCAGG
This sequence comes from Notothenia rossii, assembly GCF_949606895.1. Taxonomy (NCBI): domain Eukaryota; kingdom Metazoa; phylum Chordata; class Actinopteri; order Perciformes; family Nototheniidae; genus Notothenia; species Notothenia rossii. The sequence continues at coordinate 45,255,798 of NC_136905.1, read as the reverse complement.
GAAATCAGTTTGACATATTGAACTAATAACAAATCACCTCTGGCTGGCAGAGAACTCTGCTCCATAGCTTCTCTTGGACGTAAAATCACATGTACATTTTACATTTATATTCAATTTAATATTCCATCCCTCACATACTTTTGTATATATAATAACTTATATTTTGTTTTTCTTGTTATGCTGCTGCAGCACAAACATTTCCCAAATTGGGACCAATACAGTAATATCTTATCTTAATTAATTAAGAAATATAACTATTATAATTAGTGTAGCAGCTGTCACCTATTTTCAATATGGATTAATCTACCATTTATTTCTTTAGTTAAATTTTCATCTATAAAAATGTCAAAATAGTGAAAATGTTCCCGAGACTTATCGAAGTGCAAGGTTATATCTTTAGATGTTTTGTTTTAGCCTATGTACTGTATGTCTTAATGCTCTTATATGTGACGGTGTGACTTCCATGAAACTAATATTTTATATCCTCCCAACAGACGAGCTGACAGGAAACCTAACACTCTAACAACCACAACAGTGCAAAGGCGAGTAAATTTAAATTTAAAAAAAAATCACAATTTTTTTATTTCTTCTTCTTTCTTGCAGTGAGATGAAGCTGACCTTGCACTTGGTGCCAGTAAGGATGTTCCTCACGCAGGCTGAATGTTTCTCCTTCCTTACTGACACAGAAGCCCTTGATTTGCAATGCTTCACTAATTGTCATTTCCCTGGCTCTGTAGGGACACTTTACCTCCAGCACAGCGGAAGACCCTACCAGACCATCTGGAGATGCCCCCAACAATCCTGATAGGGAGAGCCACAAATCTGACTCATGGACCTGCATCTGGGTTGCAGTGGTGAATGCCCTGACGCCCTCACATTCATTCATAGTCCCCCACTGTACAGACAAAACACCATCAAGGGCCTGTTGTTGCTCTAGCACCCTGGCAATAAAGGAAGCAGTGTGCTTTGACCTCAGGACAGCTCCAAAGTTGCTGGCAGTCAACCTTCCTTTCCTGAACAAATGCCAGTTTGGGTTGGTTCGCTGACCAGTGGTAGCCACCTGAATTGCCCTCTGTTGCTCCTCAGACAATGCCATGCTTGCCACAATTGCCTCAGGTCCCTGATGCCCAACAGATTTGATAATTTCAGGAACAGTAAGTGTTTCCAAGCTGCAGTGTTCCTCTTCTGGCTCGGGGGAGAGAAGCCAAGAAATTCCTGAAAACCTGCCCCCGAGTCTGTCCCTCAGCCAGTCACGATCTTCGGAGGTGGGCTCTCTTGTGAGCGGGTTAAATAAGTTATTGGTTTCAACAGTCACATTAAAACAGTTACTAAATCAGCCTACTATCACCTAAAGAACATATCTGTTCAGGATTAAAAGACTAATGTCACAGCAGGATTTGGAAAAACGTGTCCATACTTTTATCTTCAGTAGACTGGACTACTGCAATGGTATCTTCACAGGTCTCACTAAAAAATCTATTAGAAAGCTGCAGCTGATTCAGAACACCGCTGCTCGAGTAATAGCTAACACTAAGAAAGAGGATCACATCACTCCTGTTCTGAAGTCTTTACTTTGGTTCCTCACTAACACTAAGAAAGAGGATCACATCACTCCTGTTCTGAAGTCTTTACACTGGTTCCTCTCTGACACTAAGAAAGTGGATCACATCACTCCTGTTCTGAAGTCTTTTACACTGGCTTCCTCTGTGTCAAAGAATATATTTCAAAATACTGCTGCTGTTTATAAAGCACTGAATGGTTTAGGCCCAAAATACATTTCTGACCTCCCGCTAAATTATGAACCATCCTAGTCTCTCAGGTCTTCAGGGACGGGTCAGCTTTCTGTCCCCAGAGTCAGAACTAAACATGGAGAAGCAGCGTTCAGTTATTATGCTCCAAATATCTGGAACAAACTCCCAGAAACTTGCAGGTCCGCTAAAACTCTTACTACTTTTAAATCCAGGCTGAGGACTTTTCTTTTTGTCGCTGCTTTTAATTGAACTATTCATATCTTAGACTGCACTGTAACTTTTATCCATGTATTTTTTCTTTTAATGTTTATTTTATGAGCTTTTCTTTTTACTGACTGATTTTAAATGTCATTTTCTTAATGTCTTTAATTTTTTGTAAAGCACTTTGAATTGCCTTGTGTTGAAAAGTGCTATATAAATAAACTTGCCTTGCCTAATAAAGATTTCATGTGACACATACAATTGATTTGTTGATGGGAATTAATGTGAATAAATTAACTCTAGGTTAACGGTACTCTTGCTATCACTACTCACCGACACTATAAACCTTGTCCCTCATGTTAGCCCTGACAACACCGGTAAGCACACCTTCATCTAGGCTGCACTGTTACGTGTCCTGACTTGTAGTGGTTCTCTCCTCTATCTACACTCTTCTTGTCATCTTTGTAAAACGATATCAGACTGGTGATTGACACAGCCATGACTTCTAGTTAAATTCAGTGTGGCTAAAATGAAAAGCTTTGTTAAAATATGCAAGCACGCGAAAGTCAAATTCAGCTTTATTGTCAAAAATTCGACGTGTGTTATACATCCAGAAATATCGAAATATCGTTTCCCACAGTGTGACATGTATACATAAAACAAGACAAAAAGGGCCTAGATAAACGTGGTATACATTAAACAAAACAAAAAGGGCCTAGATAACCGGGGTATACAGTTTAAAATGTTAATATATTTAAAGTGTTCAAAGTACAGTTTTAGTGCAAGTCAGTTGAAACGATCTTAAGTTGGCGTGACGTTGAAGTCGTGCGACCCTGCTGCTGTACTGGCTTGTAGTTCGTTTATAGCATAACGTTAGCATTTTGCTTCTGGCGACTAGATTTAGGATTCAAAAATTATAAAAGTAGGGTTGACATGTGGAGATTATCCGACTGAACAAAACGTGATCCCTCTCTTAAATGTGTGTCAACCACAGACCTTATTTCGAGCTATTTTCCAAAATCCTATGGAGAATTTGCATTGGTTTTTGACAAAGGAACCGGAAGAAGTTTACTTCCGGGTTTTACGACGCGTCATATGGTTGAGACCATTCGGGCTTATTCTAGAGGGGTGCAAGGAATAGTCCAAGTAGTGGGGGAGTTTTATACAATATTTTTAAAACATAAAAATAAAAAGGTTTAAAAAAGTTATTGTTTAATGTTTTAAGGAGGTGACCCTACTCAGCCAATCAAATCGGTGCAGTCAGCACGATAGATTCAAACACACACACACACAGAGACGAGACAAAAGGAAAGAAACAGTCGGAGTAATTTCAAATGGCGGAAGGTAGACAGCGAAAACAGAGCATTTAATTACATTTTCTCTAACTGGACCTCTTTGAAATGCAATTGAATACCCCTGCATTATAGCAACAACAACAATAATAATAATAATAATAATAATAATAATAATAACAGCAATAATAATTGGGAGGGGGGGCGCGGCTGTTCTTATGTTCTCTGAGGGGAGGCTCACCTACCCACACTTTGAAAACCCCTGCTCTACATGATAGGAAAGGAGGTTTCAAACTTCCTTTATAACCTCCTTTAGCTTAGGAACCACTGAACCTCCCTTACCGAAAGGAGAGGAGAAAATGCTGCCCCACCATGCTTTGCAGCCGCAGCATTTGCCATCACACAACAGTCGGCCGTTCACAGAAACAACCGATTATGACAGAGAAATTATATCATGAAACTTATGGTGCTTATTAAGCATTTTAAAACGTATGTGGTAAGTTGCCAAAGTGCTTTGTTTTGAACGTTCATCAGTATTATAATCAAAAAGAGAAATATGAACGTGAGTTTTTACTGAAATGATTAAATAAAGTCAACATTTCACAGAGTTGTGTGGGGTTTGTTCAACTTTTAAAATATGTTTGAATGGTGATATACACAGTGATAAATGTTAAGGACTAACGTTTATAATAAATACATCCCAGCTAGCGGGGAACATTCTCACAACTTTGGCTAACGTTACCTATAGGTTCTAATAAGGTTTTAAAGAAACGTTTTAATCTGATGTTCAAATAACCTTTGTAGGATGTTTATTATTTCAAATAATGTTCCTATAATGTTTAAGGTTAACTAAGACATAACGTTTTAACTGCAACATTCAGAGGATATTTTGAGGATGTTATTGAGGCCTGAGATGACAGAACGTTTTTTTAATAAAATGTTCCTTTCATGTGATATGTTAACAAAGGTGGAACGTTTTGCCTGCAACATTCTAAGGACGTGTTTTGGACGTTGTTGGGTAACACATTAAAGATGTTCTATATAAAATGTTCCCTCAATGTTACACGATAACAAATAAAGAACATTCTCCAAGCAAGATTCTGAAAATGTTTTCAGGATGTTATTGAGGCCTGAGATGACAAAGTGTTTTATAAAATGTTCCTTTAATGTGATAAGTCAACAAAGGTGGAAAGTTTTGCCTCCAACATTCTAAGGATCTGTTTTGGACGTTGTTGGGGTAACACATTAAAGATGTTCTTTTATAGAACATTCCCTCAATGTTACATTAACAAAGAAGAACATTTTGAATGAAACATTTGGATAATGTTTTCAGGAGGTTATTATTTTTTTATAAAATGTTCCTGTGATGCGAAATATTAACAGGGTCATGGTCAACGTCAGATTTATTTGTAGTGCGCTTTAAAAAACAAAGTTGTTGCATTTGTTTGAAAAGGATGTTTAAAAGAAATCTGATGTCACCAAATTTTCCTTTTTAGAAAAAAACAAGCACATAATTCATGATATTGCATGTTTGCGTAGGCATGTCTGAGTTCCCAGCTAGACATTGTTGGTTCTAAAAACATTTTGTGAATGTTACCATTCATTGTTCTAGGAATGGTTTCATCGAGAAGTTTTATTTTGGTTCCTAGAATGTACTTCTGAAAGGTAGGATAACGTTCTCTAAAAACATTCTTAAAATGTTTGGTGATAACATTGTTCGAACATTATACCCCAAGTGTTTTTGTTGTTTATGCACATATCTTTATTGTCATATGGATCGAATAACACTTAGAAAACCAAAGAAAGACATATAGAAGAACGGACCGACTATCACTGCAAGTCCCTGAAACCCCTTTTATTGTTTGTATGTGTTTCTTTCTACTGTGTGTCTCTCTCTCTGCCTGCTGGTCTGCTCTACACGGCTGGGAGCAATCTCCAATCAACCACACCTGCAACCTGCTCGTCAGCCACACTATGAAAGTCTGCAGCATGCACTCATTACCTGCCGGATTGTTGCCGTGAACGGTTTGTTGCATGCTGCTCTAGCTTTTTACCAGCATATAGTGATGGCAAAATGAAGCTTTGAATGAAGCGTCGAACCACTTGGACAATTGTGTCGGAAATAGGTTCATTTCTCGAAGCTTCAGTTACAGCGACCTCTCCTGGCGAAGTGCAAGGCTTTAGTGGGTTTAATGTATCTTTGCCTTGAAAAATATTCGAGACACACACACACACACACACACACACACACACACACACACACACACACACACTCTAAGACTGAATATCATGTTCTATTTGCAATTAAAGATTGATAATAGTGTGTATTGGGTTATCGAGAAGAGACTAGAGAGTGCTTGACATTTTTTTGGGCGGAGAGGGCCTTTTATCAGTTATTAAAGTATTAAAGTTGAAAAGCAATGATTAAAAGTTTAACTATTCCGTGCTTTGAACCAGCTGCGCGGAGGATATCGCCACATCTTGGCCGCCGGCTCTATCCACTGGGCTATCAATTCTTTAGACCACTGAAGTGTTTTTATATTACTCATTGTCTTTTTGTTCACAACTTCTCCACATTTCGAAGTGTTTCACGAGCCAGAACGACCTATTTTTCTTCCTGGCTTGCTCTATAATGATCCAATTCAAATGCAATGCCAACAACAACTCAACAGCAACAATGCAAACTACGACAACAACCCACATATTGCGCATTGTTTAGAGCGGTTATAAAGTGTTGAAGCGCTCAAATTTGAAACTGTTTCAACCTGTCACCTGTCAGAATCGAGACGAGGCAGTGCATTGAATCACCTGATTGGACGGTGAACCAGTGAGTTGATTCATTCGGGAAATGAAGCAGTTGCTGGTTCGGACGTCACATGTCACGTGATTTGAAGCAGTTGCTGCTTCGGACGTCACATGTCATGTGATTTGAAGCAAGCTTCGAAGCACTGCTTCTATGGAATAGGAAGTCCAGGGTTGAAGCTCAGTTCGAAGCTTCAGTGTCAAACTGCCATCACTACCAGCATATTCTAAGACAACTTTGCCTGCTTTTGCCTCACACTGATTTTTGTGTCTCTCCCAGGAGGAATCCAAGGCCTTCCACACTCCCAAGACCAGCAAGGCCTCTCTACCCACCCTGGAACAACTGTTTCCCACTGCCGCCATAACCAACCTCCACTCCCAGCTCCCCTTTTCTAATAAACAAATGTTACTTTCACCAGCTGATTCCGTGTCATCATTTTACATGTGTTAATAGTCAAATTCCAAAAGTTAAGTAAACTATCATAATCATCCTAATGACCGTAGTGGTCAGTCCACTTACCCGGGAAATTTTGAGTTGAACAATTACAGGAATATTATGTCTTTATGTTTCAATAATGTAAACATATTTGAGTAAATTGTTACCATAGAACATTTGCATAATTTATTTAACATAAACCATGTTATCCTTCTCTAAAATAATAACATTCTTGCAACATAAAAAATCTAACTTGCAGCTGAAAATGTTTTAAGAAAAGTAGGGCATAATGTTCTAACAATGTTATCAAAAACATTTTAAGAATGTTTTTAGAGAACGTTATCCTACCTTTCAGAAGAACATTCTGGGAACCAAAATAAAAGCTTCTGGCGAAAACGTTTTAAGAACAGTAGGGCATACAGTAATGTTCTTACAATGTTATCAAAAACATTTTAAGAATGTTTTTAGAGAACGTTTTCCTACCTTTCAGAAGAACATTCTGGGAACCAAAATAAAAGCTTCTGGCGAAAACGTTTTAAGAACAGTAGGGCATAATGTTCTAACAATGTTATCAAAAACATTTTAAGAATGTTTTTAGAGAACGTTATCCTACCTTTCAGAAGAACATTCTGGGAACCAAAATAAAAGCTTCCACTGAAAACGTTTTAAGAATAGTAGGGCATAATGTTCTAACAACTTTTTCAAAAACATTTTAAGAAGGTTTTTAGAGAGCGTTATCCTACCTTTCAGAAGAACATTCTGGGAACCAAACAAAAACTTCCCGCTGAAAACGTTTTAAGAATAGGAGGGCATAATGTTCTAACAATGTTATCACCAAACATTTTAAGAATGTTTTTAGAGAACGTTATCCTACCTTTCAGAAGAACGTTCTGGGAACCAAACAAAAACTTCCCGCTGAAAACCTTCCTAGAACAATGACTATAACATTCTCAGAATGTTTTTAGAACCAACAATTTCTAGCTGGGAATGCTATATGGGGGTCCTTGGCATGGCAAAGTTTGGGAACCCCTGATCTAGGCCACCAAGGGTCATAGGAGTATATACTGTTTAACCACAGGATCAGGTGTGTAACTATTTCATTATAAAGGCAATCTTAGCAGGACCCGTTCAACAGGACATATGAAGACTTTGGGTAATAGTCTGCAGCATCTTCCAGTCCCGGTGAAGTCCTCCTCTGCTCATTACTCTCTGTTTGTGAGGAGAACACACAGACACATACAGGCCTGCATGGTATTGATTTGGACAGACATTTCCAAGATGTCTTTTTCCATTCATGTGCTAGTAATGTGGGAAAGGCCAGTTTCTCCCCCAGGTGAAACCATGAATGCATGCAACCTGTCCACCCAACCATCCTCATAGAGTCACTTGAGATCAGCACAACAGCCTTTTTCCAGTGACCACAATCACAAAACAATTATTTTGTGCTTTTCACAGAAAAGCTAAATGGATCTCTAATTATAATGACCTTCTGTGAAAAGGTTGGACCGTAATTGGAAAACAGCCCTAGAGTACAGGACATCTTCTGCAGAAGTGCCTGTGATGAGAGAGAGAGAGAGAGAGAGAGAGAGAGAGAGAGGATTTCTAGCTTCAAAATGGCAGAATGAAAAAATGTATATAACATATAGCAATCTTTTTTTCAAGTCCCTCGTTCAAGATGAAAATACGTTTTTTAATCAAATGCTCAGACATTAAAGGGCATATACAGATAACGATTGATTCAACAATAAATATTTCACCGAGACTCAGCTTGTGTGCTGCAATTGCTATCTTTCTAAAATGCAAACGCCTATTATACATTAAGGAATTATATATATATATATATATATATATATATATATATATATATATATATATATATATATATATAAAATACAAAGTGGAGAACTCTGCCCACACCTGAGGTGGGTATTGTCTGATATGTCCGCTGTCAATCAAATGACTTCCATTTCCTATACAGCAAGTGAGAAAACTAGAATAATCTCTAAGGGAAGATATGGTAAAGAAGAAAACGATTGGTAATTGGGGGAGAAAATGTGAAAGATGCTGGCAGATGAGTTGGGCGGCATTTTTCAGCTTTCTTTCCCTCTCATAATGTATTTACATATTTTATTTCTGCTGCCAAATTAACATAGGATGACAGTCTAATTTTATCACTACCAAACTAATATATTTCAATCTATTGTTCTTTTTTTCCATTTTCCTCGCACACACGCGCACACGCACGCACACACACACACACACACACACACACACACACACACACACACACACACACACACACACACACACACACACACACACACACACACACACACACACACACACACACACACACACACACATCCTTCTCTCTTTTCTGCCTCTTTCAGAAACCATCACAATGGAGCTGCTAGCGAGAAGAGAAAACTGCTTTCTCAAGCACACTCTCCTTTCCTTTATTGTCTTAAACAAAGCCACTTTATTCATCCAAAGGGGAAAGAGAGAAGAGAATAAAAAAGGGTGAGAAAGGAAGGCAGAGAGGGAGTGCAGTGAACAGAAAGGCAAGTCAAAGCAGTTTTGAGTTTCATCTCATTTTCTTTTTTAAACTGAGGGGTGAAAAAAAATCAATTATGGAACACACCTGAATATTATTTCGAGCACCAAGCCACCCACTCGCTGCCCGTCCCCTAGAAAACCAAATTACTCAGCAAACTTATCGCTTGCTGTAGCAGGTCTGGTATTAAAGAAAACAATCAAGCAGGCCTGGATTAATCTCTGACAGGCGCCTTATCTTTAACTTGCACCTTTGTTATTTTCTGATGAGCTGCTCTTTTTTTCCCGCCACATTGTACCATACCTCACTGCCCCCTTTCATTTTCTCTATGGGCCGCGGCAGAGGACCTTTCAGTTTATTAAAAAAACCTTTATTTGTGAAGAACAAAGAGGAGACGAAGGCAAACAATAAGGTCAGGCAATCTCCTTTCTGCCAGCAGCCGCTCACCTGTTGAGGAGTGTTATCAGTGCTGGGGGGGGAGACTCGCTGTAGGTGAGAGACGGACAGGAGGCTCTCCTGCTGCGCTGCTGCTGGGCTGAAAGAAGCTGATTGACATGTATCAGCTGCAGTCAAAGACCTTTCGGCTGCTCTTCATATCAAAGAGAAAAGGCCTCTGGCCACTACACACCTTTGCTGGATTGTTATACAGGAAGAAGAGCTTCAGAGGGCAATGCTCCAGAGCACACACACACATTTACACGGCACACGTATGCAACCTCTAAATGTGTGCACAGACATACAAAAAACTCAATTTATTTGATAGAATACACTCCATAAAAGTGCAATCACAAGTGCATTGAGAACACACCAGCTGCAGTGTGATTTGACACAGCGGGCCAGCCCTGGTTGCCAGACTTACTGTACCTCATTGAGCCGGCGGCTAATGGAACTGAATGGAGCAGAGATGCCTTACAGATTGCTCTTCATTACTTACTGCTGACGCTCCCCTCTCCACCATTTGTCCTTGACAGCCCAAACACAGAAACACCTGCTGTAAGTGGACACAGCCTCACATCTGTAACACTGTGCCCGGTCAGGATGATGGATAACTTTTGATTGTATGGATTAAATGCTTAATAGGTATTGGATACAAAAATTAATGAAAGACATTTACGTGGCATTTTGCTTCTTTACTAATACACAGACATTTATTTGTATAACTAACACAACAGTAGTATTATTCATCCCGCTTCCATCACATTAGTATGCATAAAAAAGTGACAGGTCACACCTCCCCCCATTATGCAAATGAGCTAAGTCCCGCCTCCCCTTTGATCGAGGTGTGAGATCTCAAGTAGGTGTGATATCCCAAGTAGGTGTGAGATCCGTCGATAGGAGGGGGTTGATGTGTATTCACAGGTGTGAAAAGCCCCCACTGTTGCGCCTTATGGTGTATCATAAAAAATGTTTCAATCACATTAGTATGCATAAAAAGTGACAGGTGGGCCCGCCCCCAAGTCTATTAAAACAAAATGCCGCCTCCATCACATTAATATGCATAAAAGTGACAGAAGGGCCCGCCCCAATTATGTGATGTCAAAAGACCGAGGGGGTGGAGTGAGGTAAAATAAAAAAAAGAACCCCGTGCAGATAAAAAGCCAGTCATTTCCAATCATCAAGTCATCTTTCCAAAAAGAAAAAATGGCCAAGAGACGCCTCGATATGGGTTTAATCAGCGAGACGCCTGTAACAACTTACCGCCATGCAGCTCATGGTTTCAAAACAGAGATTGGAATATTCATGTAAAAAAGATGCCAGACATTTCGGTTCAAGTACGTCAGATGCCTTCACCACAACTGTACCAGAGTACCAACCGCTGTCTCCTGGTACTCATCGGAGTAACTCACTCACTAAAAATGAAATACTAGCCTATATGACAGTAAAACAAGAATAAGGTTTAAAAGGGGAGTGATTTGAAAAATATCCATAGAAAAATCTGCTTACAGTTCTGTTTCATATGGGTGTTGAGAGATGTATCCATAGATCTCTTCATTTTGCTCTCAAAGTGCACCAGATTGATGTGTGTGTGTGTGTGTGTGTGTGTATGAATCAGTCACGGATGTCTTCACATGGAGATGAAGACTCCTGTCTCTTAACACCCAAGGTCCTGCAGTCGGCTGAGGCTGTAAAAGTATAGAAAAAGCAGGTAGGAGGGGGTTGAGAGTAGACTCTGGGGTGTCAATATATCCAGACCAAAATATGCGGATTCAGAGCTGATCAGAACACAGAAATGCTGGGAAATTCTTTTTAGTTTTTGTCTACTATCTACATGTTTGTAATGTGTATGTACATATTTTCAATGCCATCTCTCTCTGTTTCTGCTAATGTGTAAAATATACAAAATAACGTTTTATATACTTACTCTCTTGTTAAAAGACGATGAAGTTTTCAGCGTAAGCCAGCCATCAGTGTTCTAGATTTTAAGGCGTTGCACACCTCAAAGTGTGTCTAAAAGTATCTTGGCAAGAGAAAAAAAGCCAAAATTTGCCTAGGCCATTAAAAAGAAACCGAATTGCTGCTAAGAAATAAGTTCAGAAAGCTATGACTCCAGTGGAACACTGTTAGAGTCAAAATTAACTCTCAATGTATTCAGACAGAGTATGCAGATTGGGGCTGATCAGAACAAAGAAAACACCTTCCTCGTCAAAAGTTAGTCACACACTCCCTTACTGTCACCCTTACCTCGTCCTATGGCTGTCAGGCCTTTTGGTGTGTGTGTGTGTGTGTGTGTGTGTGTGTGTGTGTGTGTGTGTGTGTGTGTGTGTGTGTGTGTGTGAGCCTGGCCCTGCCCCCTCCCCCCCCTTCCTGCCATCTTATCACTAGACAGAGGGGGGATGGGTTCTCTCTAAAAACAAAGTGTCTGTAAAGGTGCCTGCCATCTCTCTCTCTGTTTCTGCTGATGTGTAAAATATATAAAATAACGTTTTATATACTTACTCTCTTGTTAAAAGGTGATGAAGTTTGCAGCGTAAGCCGGCCATCAGTGTTCTAGTTTTAAGGTTTTGCATACCTCAAAGTGTGTCTAAAAGTATCTTGGCAAGAGAAAAAAAGACAAAATCCGCCTAGGTCATTAAAAAGAAACCGAATTCCACGTTTTACAAATGAACAGACAAAAATGCAGACTTGACTACTTGGCAGTTGATTTAAGCAGATGTGTCCTTTTTCATCTCTCAAAGGTTTGGGTCCTGTTCAACACTGGGTACAGAAATATATTCAATATACAGTCATTTGTACGTAAAGATGTTTTAAGTTGTAAGCACTTAGAAATATACATTTGATTGCATTTAAAGTGGCTGTAGACAACTTATCATAATGAAGTAGTTGATTGCACAAATTTGTAATGGATGTAAAATAAAGACGACATTAGCATTTAAATTGGCTCCCTATAAGACTTGCTTTTCTCTATGAAATTATGTCTGGTTCTGAGTAGTGGTCTCCCTTTCACAATAAAAAGCCCAAACACAATACTTTCTGAATCACTGCAGGAAGTGATGTGCTAAAATGCAAATACAAATAGCTTACAGTAGCTCCCAATTAGTTGAACAATTGGAAAACCGCAAGGACTGTGGAAACACCTACTGGCAAAGGATTGTGGATGCAAATTATGCAAAGAGGAAGAAAAAACATTCTATCTAAAGCTATATAACACAATCTGCATATTGACAGTATGAGTACAACAAAAACAGTATGCATGTGGATGCAAACGACGATGTTCAGTAAACGATCAATCAAAATCGAAGGATCCAATGTATTTTTAAATGGAGCAGAAATAGAGCTAGTCTCCCAGTGCAAGTATCTGGAACAGGGAGTGTCATATTGGACTCGCACTTGACTTTTTAAGAAACATATCCAGAATGTATCCAATACCATTAACTTAAACTTGCAACATTTTAAACAAATTAGACCTTTTTCTTAACTGTCAATGCTGCAAAGTCATACCTCCACTGTATGATTCTATCCCGCTTTGAATACTGTTTTACAAACTGGTCGTTTGCTTGTGCCACACACCTGAAACCCATAGAACAGTTGTTCAAGAGAGCTATCCAGGTTTTTGACAGAAAGCCACAGTCATACCACCACTGTACCATCCTCGAAAATCACAATTCTTGAGTTTTTGACAATTTTATGTCTTTTAAAAGTATGTGTTTTTTTAAATAATATTTACATGGGCTGGCCCCCCTCCCCTTGGGGGAATTCATCCACAGAAAACACACTGGACGCAGCACTAGGTCAGAAACCAGAGGAGACTGTGAAGTCCACCACAGACGGACCACCTTTGGAGAAAATGTCCTCTCCATTAAAGGCAGCTCATTGTGGAATAGCCCCCCAACTGATATACGGGATTGTCCCACTCTCAATAGTTTTAAAGGTCAATTTAAAGAATGGTTGAGCAACAAACAGACGTGTAATCACCGCTAAATAAATGCACTTTAACACAGGGGTATCTCCTCTTGCACTTTATGTAGCGCTTTTATCTTATCTTGCACTTTATATATCATAGTTGCTACATTGTACTGCCATGTGGTAAATGCTTGTATGCTGCTCATGCTCTTTCTGCATATCATGTATTTAGTTTTGCTGTATATATATAAATGTCATGTTCTTATATGCTGTATGTGACGGGACTATAGATGGAAATTAGCTCAGAGCTAAAATCCGGCTCATTTACACTTGTAAGCATTATATTTGTTTTAAAGTGTTCATCAATGTGCACTACGGTAGCCCTGAAGAAAATTAAACATTCAAATATGTTATCGATGTCCCCATTCCCAGTTTGTTTTGGGAATAATTGCGATGTTTTCTATGTTTTGGTAGCTCTTAACAAAACAGAATTTTTGTAAAAGACTGCGAGTCTAAAAGGCAAGTTTGTGATTTTAACACTGTTTCGATGAAACAATACATTATACAATATTACGACTTTTTGCCATATTTTTAACACAATCTTTTTTTTTATGGTTGTAGGGCTTCAAGATATTTTGCATGTCATGAATAAACATGGTGTCATCTTTTCCTTGAAACTGACGTGCTCCCCGTTTTACAAAACAAGTTATTTTTCTGCTTCTTCATCCTCTGAATTCTCCTCCCCCGTCCCTCTTCCTTCAGCCACCACAACAAGAATCAAGGTGGATCTGTGAAATGAAACACCTCTTCCCAAAGCGTGACTTCCCTATTGAGAGCATGCGTCTTCGGCAGTAGGGTCTAAACCAATTGGCCAGATATACTAACATGCAGAACGTACCGTATGTTTGAAGACTAACCATTTATCCAATTCAAGCTGTCTTTAAGATGTGACATTGCGCTCTGACTATTCCCCGTAAAATGGTGACAAACTATTACTTATTCTTAAATTTGACCTCTTGCTGCTTGGTTGAAAATGATAGATGAAAAATAACTTTAAAAAAAAGACTCAAACAGCGAGGGACATTATACTGGTGAAAAAACTCTCAATTCTACAGATGACTCCCCCCACTCAACGCAATAAGTCCCTCCCTCCACTCAGCAAAGCATCTAAAACTAAAGACCCCACTAAGACGACAGTTTGAAAACTAGCTATGGATCTGAGAAAAACCAAGTCTCCCCCCGCGAGTTGCAGCCAGGAACAAACTCCTGGACTACCATCATCACCACCACTCTGGACACCCGAATCTTGCAGTACTACTGCTGCTTATTTTGCTCCTTGGGCCAAGACGTCTCTGTTTATGGACACAGAGAAATCAGTGTTGGTTGATATTGTGGAAAGGGTGATACATCGGTACAGAGAAGAAATATGCAACGGATGCCGAGTCAGTCACCCCGGCCAGAGGCAACACGATTGTCTGAATGACATGCCCGATTTTTTCTTCAGAAACAATTACAACGCGTTAATGAAAAGACTCTGGCTCACCGACTTCATTACTGAGATCGACCAGACTCTTATTGATAAAGACATTTTCACGGATGATTGGAGGATCCAAGGCGCTTCGGAGGCTTTTCTGCACAATCTCAAAAATTGTAGACCCCTCAAGGAGAAACTTGAAAAGATCCATGCCGAGTTGGATGGAGAAGAAGAAGACTAATAACCTGCGGTTGGTTGAAGCCAGGGATTTTTTCTTTTTCGATACATTGACTTTTTCTTTAAAGTAAAATAAAAATGGGGAACTACTATGCAAAACGCTCTGTACATATTGATCAGAATGTAGTCAATACCCTTTTAATAAGTGTGGTGATGAGGACGATTGAAAACAGAGTGAATAGTGATCCCCGTGTAAACAGAATGGCTGAAGTTTGTAAACTAGAAGACATTTTGGATATCGTTCGTTCTGGCAGTACTATTCCTGGTCATTGGGAAACGATTGTAAACGAAACATTTAAAGTGGTCCTGGAATCTTCATTTTCCGAAACATTCTGTAACATTACCGAAGAAATTAAACAAACATCAAAAGTGTATCATGTGCTCTCATTGTATGCTCTGTTTGTAGATGTAATGCATCTTTGTGTCAAAAACAGCATACACATGAATATTTCCAGTAATCTGGGGAATTCTAAGCTGGAGACGGTCCTGGGGATGTTACAATCAGTATAACTATTGATTTTGTGTGTGAAAATGTTTAAATGTAAATAGGAAATAAAAAAATAAAAAAAAAAGTGTTTTTTACATTTTAAAAACTGTTGTCTTCATTATAGCAAGGGGAGCATGTCTGATACATGTGTATTACAGTCCTTCACATGCACTGTTGTCTTCATTATAACAAGGGGAGGGTAACAGTGAAGATGTATGATACATGTGTATTGAAACGTGCGTATTATACCCCCACAGAAACATGGAAACACAGAAACACAGAAACACAGAAAACACTGAAACCACTGAAACACTGAAAAAACACAGAAACACTGAAACAACGTCACACAGAAACACCGAAACACAGAGACACAGAACTACAGAAACACAGAAACACAGAACCACAGAGACACAGAAACACAGAAACACAGAAACATGGAAACACAGAAACACCGAAAACACAGAAACACAGAAACACAAAAACACAAAAACACAAAAACACTGAAACACCGACACACCGAGACACAGAACCACAGAAACACAGAAACACAGAAACACAAAAACACAGAGAAACACAGAAACACAAAAACACAAAAAGACAAAAACACTGAAACACCGACACACCGAGACACAGAACCACAGAACCACAGAAACACACAGAAACACAAAAACACAGAAACACAAAAACATAGACACAAAGAAAACACAGAAACACAGAAACACAAAAGCACAGAAACACCGACACACAGAAACACAGAAAACACAGAAACACAGAACCACAGAAACACAGAAAACACAGAAACACAGAAACACAAAAACACAAAAACACTGTGGAACTGTGGAACTGTGTTTCTGTGTTTTCTGTGTTTCTGTGGTTCTGTGTTTCTGTGTTTTCTGTGTTTCTGTGTGTCGGTGTTTCTGTGCTTTTGTGTTGCTGTGTTTCTGTGTTTTCTTTGTGTCTGTGTTTTTGTGTTTCTGTGTTTTTGTGTTTCTGTGTTTCTGTGGTTCTGTGGTTCTGTGTCTCGGTGTGTCGGTGTTTCAGTGTTTTTGTGTTTTTGTGTTTCTGTGTTTCTCTGTGTTTTTGTGTTTCTGTGTTTCTGTGGTTCTGTGTCTCGGTGTGTCGGTGTTTCAGTGTTTTTGTGTTTTTGTGTTTTTGTGTTTCTGTGTTTTCGGTGTTTCTGTGTTTCCATGTTTCTGTGTTTCTGTGTCTCTGTGGTTCTGTGTTTCTGTGTTTCTGTAGTTCTGTGTCTCTGTGTTTCGGTGTTTCTGTGTGACGGTGTTTCAGTGTTTCTGTGTTTTTTCAGTGTTTCAGTGGTTTCAGTGTTTTCTGTGTTTCTGTGTTTCTGTGTTTCCATGTTGCTGTGTTTCTGTGGGGGTATAATACGCACGTTTCAATACACATGTATCATACATCTTCACTGTTACCCTCCCCTTGTTATAATGAAGACAACAGTGCATGTGAAGGACTGTAATACACATGTATCAGACACGCTCCCCTTGCTATAATGAAGACAACAGTTTTTAAAATGTAAAAAACACTTATTTTTTTCTTTTTTTTAATTTCCTATTTACATTTAAACATTTTCACACACAAAATCAATAGTTATACTGATTGTAACATCCCCAGGACCGTCTCCAGCTTAGAATTCCCCAGATTACTGGAAATATTCATGTGTATGCTGTTTTTGACACAAAGATGCATTACATCTACAAACAGAGCATACAATGAGAGCACATGATACACTTTTGATGTTTTTTTCATTTCTTCGGTAATGTTACAGAATGTTTCGGAAAATGAAGATTCCAGGACCACTTTAAATGTTTCGTTTACAATCGTTTCCCAATGACCAGGAATAGTACTGCCAGAACGAACGATATCCAAAATGTCTTCTAGTTTACAAACTTCAGCCATTCTGTTTACACGGGGATCACTATTCACTCTGTTTTCAATCGTCCTCATGACCACACTTATTAAAAGGGTATTGACTACATTCTGATCAATATGTACAGAGCGTTTTGTATAGTAGTTCCCCATTTTTATTTTACTTTAAAGAAAAAGTCAATGTATCGAAAAAGAAAAAATCCCTGGCTTCAACCAACCGCAGGTTATTAGTCTTCTTCTTCTCCATCCAACTCGGCATGGATCTTTTCAAGTCTCTCCTTGAGGCGTCTACAATTTTTGAGATTGTGCAGAAAAGCCTCCGAAGCGCCTTGGATCCTCCAATCATCCGTGAAAATTTCTTTATCAATAAGAGTCTGGTCGATCTCAGTAATGAAGTCGGTGAGCCAGAGTCTTTTCATTAACGCGTTGTAATTGTTTCTGAAGAAAAAATCGGGCATGTCATTCAGACAATCGTGTTGCCTCTGGCCGGGGTGACTGACTCGGCATCCGTTGCATATTTCTTCTGTGTACCGATGTATCACCCTCTCCACAATATCAACCAACACTGATTTCACTGTGTCCATAAACAGAGACGTCTTGGCCCAAGGAGCAAAATAAGCAGCAGTAGTACTGCAAGATTCGGGTGTCCAGAGTGGTGGTGATGATAGTAGTCCAGGAGTTTGTTCCTGGCTGCAACTCGCGGGGGGAGACTTGGTTTTTCTCAGATCCATAGCTAGTTTTCAAACTGTCGTCTTAGTGGGGTCTTTAGTTTTAGATGCTTTGCTGAGTGGAGGGAGGGACTTATTGCGTTGAGTGGGAGGAGTCATCTGTATAATTGAGAGTTTTTTCACCAGTATAATGTCCCTCGCTGTTTGAGTCTTTTTTTTAAAGTTATTTTTCATCTATCATTTTCAACCAAGCAGCAAGAGGTCAAATTTAAGAATAAGTAATAGTTTGTCACCATTTTACGGGGAATAGTCAGAGCGCAATGTCACATCTTAAAGACAGCTTGAATTGGATAAATGGTTAGTCTTCAAACATACCGTACGTTCTGCATGTTAGTATATCTGGCCAATTGGTTTAGACCCTACTGCCGAAGACGCATGCTCTCAATAGGGAAGTCACGCTTTGGGAAGAGGTGTTTCATTTCACAGATCCACCTTGATTCTTGTTGTGCTGGCTGAAGGAAGAGGGACGGGGGAGGACAATTCAGAGGATGAAGAAGCAGAAAAATAACTTGTTTTGTAAAACGGGGAGCACGTCAGTTTCAAGGAAAAGATGACACCGTGTTTATTCCTGACATGCAAAATATCTTGAAGCCCTACAACCAAAAAAAAAAAGATTGTGTTAAAAATATGGCAAAAAGTCGTAATATTGTATAATGTATTGTTTCATCGAAACAGTGTTAAAATCACAAACTTGCCTTTTAGAGTCGCAGTCTTTCACAAAAATTCTGTTTTGTTAAGAGCTACCAAAACATAGAAAACATCGCAATTATTCCCAAAACAAACTGGGAATGGGGACATCGATAACATATTTTAATGTTTAATTTTCTTCAGGGCTACCGTAGTGCACATTGATGAACACTTTAAAACAAAAATAATGCTTACAAGTGTAAATGAGCCGGATTTTAGCTTTGAGCTAATTTCCATCTATAGTCCCGTCACAGACAGCATATAAGAACATGACATTTATATATATACAGCAAAAATAAATACATGACATGCAGAAAGAGCATGAGCAGCATACAAGCATTTACCACATGGCAGTACAATGTAGCAACTATGATATATAAAGTGCAAGATAAGATAAAAGCGCTACATAAAGTGCAAGAGGAGATACCCCTGTGTTAAAGTGCATTTATTTAGCGGTGATTACACGTCTGTTTGTTGCTCAACCATTCTTTAAGTTGACCTTTAAAACTATTGACATTGGGACAATCCCGTATCTCAGTTGGGGGGCTATTCCACAATGAGCTGCCTTTAATGGAGAGGACATTTTCTCCAAAGGTGGTCCGTCTGTGGTGGACTTCACAGTCTCCTCTGGTTTCTGACCTAGTGCTGCGTCCAGTGTGTTTTCTGTGGATGAATTCCCCCAAGGGGAGGGGGGCCAGCCCATGTAAATATTATTTAAAAAAACACATACTTTTAAAAGACATAAAATTGTCAAAAACTCAAGAATTGTGATTTTCGAGGATGGTACAGTGGTGGTATGACTGTGGCTTTCTGTCAAAAACCTGGATAGCTCTCTTGAACAGCTGTTCTATGGGTTTCAGGTGTGTGGCACAAGCAAACGACCAGTTTGTAAAACAGTATTCAAAGCGCGATAGAATCATACAGTGGAGGTATGACTTTGCAGCATTGACAGTTAAGAGAAAGGTCTAATTTGTTTAAAATGTTGCAAGTTTAATTGAATGGTATTGGATACATTCTGGATATGCTTCTTAAAAAGTCAAGTGCGAATCCAATATGACACTCCCTGTTCAAGATACTTGCACTGGGAGACTAGCTCTATTTCTGCTCCATTTAAAAATACATTGGATCCTTTGATTTTGATTGATCGTTTACTGAACATTGTCGTTTGCATCCACATGCCTACTGTTTTTGTTGTACTCATACTGTCAATATGCAGATTGTGTTATATAGCTTTAGATAGAATGTTTTTTCTTCCTCTTTGCATAATTTGCATCCACAATCCTTTGCCAGTAGGTGTTTCCACAGTCCTTGCGGTTTTCCAATTGTTCAACTAATTGGGAGCTACTGTAAGCTATTTGTATTTGAATTTTAGCACATTACTTCCTGCAGTGATTCAGAAAGTATTGTGTTTGGGCTTTTTATTGTGAAAGGGAGACCACTACTCAGAACCAGACATAATTTCATAGAGAAAAGCAAGTCTTATAGGGAGCCAATTTAAATTCGGTTTCTTTGTAATGACCTAGGCGGATTTTGGCTTTTTTTCTCTTGCCAAGTTACTTTTAGACACACTTTGAGGTATGCAAAACCTTAAAACTAGAACACTGATGGCTGGCTTACGCTGCAAACTTCATCACCTTTTAACAAGAGAGTAAGTATATAAAAAGTTATTTTGTATATTTTACACATCAGCAGAAACAGAGAGAGAGATGGCAGGCACCTTTACAGACACTTTGTTTTTAGAGAGAACCCATCCCCCCTCTGTCTAGTGATAAGATGGCAGGAAGGGGGGAGGAGGGGGCAGGGCCAGGCTCACACACACACACACACACACACACACACACACACACACACACACACACACACACACACACACACACACACACACAC
This sequence comes from Notothenia rossii, assembly GCF_949606895.1. Classification (NCBI taxonomy): domain Eukaryota; kingdom Metazoa; phylum Chordata; class Actinopteri; order Perciformes; family Nototheniidae; genus Notothenia; species Notothenia rossii. The sequence continues at coordinate 45,235,040 of NC_136905.1, read as the reverse complement.
ACACACACACACACACACACACACACACACACACACACCAAAAGGCCTGACAGCCATAGGACGAGGTAAGGGTGACAGTAAGGGAGTGTGTGACTAACTTTTGACGAGGAAGGTGTTTTCTTTGTTCTGATCAGCCCCAATCTGCATACTCTGTCTGAATACATTGAGTTACTTTTGACTCTAACAGTGTTCCACTGGAGTCATAGCTTTCTGAACTTATTTCTTAGCAGCATTTCGGTTTCTTTTTAATGGCCTATGCAAAATTTGGCTTTTTTTCTCTTGCCAAGATACTTTTAGACACACTTTGAGGTGTGCAACGCCTTAAAATCTAGAACACTGATGGCTGGCTTACGCTGCAAACTTCATCGCCTTTTAAAAAGAGAGTAAGCATATAAAACGTTATTTTGTATATTTTACACATTAGCTGAAACAGAGAGAGATGGCATTGAAAATATGTACATACACATTCCAAACATGTAGATAGTAGACAAAAACTCCCTCCTTCACATCCTGCATCTACCATGGTGGAGGGAAGAAACATAGACAGAGAGAACATACTTACTCAAACACTCACACACATGAAAACACAATTATCATGGAAATAATTGGACAATAAATTAAAACGAATGAACTTTACTTCAGTTAATTTTATTTGAGTTGTCCAAAATATATTTCTTAAATAATTAATAAGGAGAAAAAGGCAGATACAAGAAAAGTCATCTATATAAAATTGTGAAAGTTGTACTGGGACTAGAAAAATATTTGTGTTACTTTAAAAAAAGCAATGTAATCTGGAGGAAAATATGCTTTACTGTGTTGTAATTGTCAATGCATTTTCAGGAAACCTGAGAGTTCTGCCTTTTTTCAGTACAGTTGAACATATTTAGCCAGACAGGGCTGTTATGAGTTGCTTGAAATGACACCTTTCGTTTTCTTACTTAATGTCCTTAGCTAACCTAATTCTGAACATACAATAGGCTTTTTCCCAGCTTTGGTGTTGCATTTTGTGTCAGATTGTTACACTGACCTTGCTAGCTGGATGAACAGTTGGCCCATCGAGAGATGCAGGTCTTTTTTTTAATATATGATTTATTTTTGAGATTTTCCAAACACAAAGACAGCAGCAATACAATACATTACATTAACCCTGCAATTGTTAACAAAATAACCCCAAGAAACAATACAATTAGACAATAATGAAAAAAAAAAAAAGGAGATGCAGGTCCTTTTAGTTCCTATGTTCTAAGCTCCAGTAGTTTTCCCTGTAGGCTACCATTGCTACAGCGAAACATTTATTTTGTATTGAAAATAAATCACAGCAGAAGAGAAATAATGAGGCACAGAAACCTGAGTGGGTCTGGAGAGCTGATTGGCCAATGAGCTTTGGCTGTGAAGAAAGTTTACAAGCAAACAGTAAACCTGTCTTTTACAAAATGATCATACAACTTAATACCTTTCAGAAAACCAAACCAAATGCAACTTGTCCTGATTGAAATCAGGACAGCAGAAAGCTTATACATCTTCCGGCGCAGACTAAAAACTCATCTTTCGACTCCACTTCGAGCGATATAATTACTAACAAAGCACTTATATACTAATAAAGGACTGGCTTATCTAAAGCCAGTTGAGTAGCACTTGAAATGATTTAGCTCTATGAAACCTGTTGTACTTATATGATTCTGTTTTCTTCAAGTTTGTATCTTCTTGGTCGAATGCACTTATTGTAAGTCGCTTTGGATAAAAGCGTCAGCTAAATGCAATGTAATGTAACTAAACTTCTTGGTTTGATTCATAACTATTTTTTGGGGGGGTATTAAAATGGGAATATACTTATATAGCAACCAAGAATTGACCAATCAGCGTCTCCGTAGGCGGGACTACTCTGCGGACGCTGCGAGCGAGAGATTAACTTTTTCCCAACATCACGAAAGTAAGTACATCATCCTTTAACTATGTTGTCAATGCTTATAAACTGTCATATTAGATGTATAGATATATTTTAACTAAACAACATGTTGCACAGGGACATTTTACTAATGACTAGCGAACCGGACATGTCCCGCCTTAACCGTTCCATGTAGGCCTATGTGATGTTTACCTACCGGTAGAGAATCTCGGACGGGAGCGAGCAAAGCTTCTTTTATTGCCTTTTTTTTCTCCGTCATCGGTGGTGCAGCGACCGACGTGTTTTAAAAGTGAATTTAGTCTTTAAGCGAGCTTTAACAGTATGATATGATATACAAATAAAACAAGAGCAAAACAAATCTTGCCCTTGAATGTAACCGGACACCTGTTTTTATTTTACCATTAATTTAAATACTAAACCTCACCTGTAAACAATGAAAGTCCGGGGGGGACAGTTAACTCCAACTTATATTATGAAATACTTGTACTTGAGTAGGCAGGCCTGTTCCCACTATAATTGTGAGGAAATTATTAAATAGTTAGTATGAAGGTCGAGTTTTTCATACAAAATATAGGCTATTTATACATTTCGATTGATTGATTGATTACGTTTAAATGCATAATCTGCTTTTGTACTTGTTTTTATTCATCTTTAACTTGTATTGTATGTAGTCATCAGTTTTTCTTTGAATCAATATATAATCTTTTACAGCTTGTTTATTAAATATTTATTATAAATTACATATTTCTCAGTTTTTTAAAATATGACTCTTTTCTTATTCTCTAGATGGAACCACGCTTTCGAAAACGGGACGGTATTCTCAACTTGACAGACACTTTGGAAGCAACAAAGGTCAAGAAGTTCTACGCACAAACTGGCTCCAGTGTGAAGGGAGGGCACCGCCAAAAAGAAGACCAGCTTTCCACCCCAAGGTGATGACTGAGACCACCATCCAGCTCCCAGAAGTGAATGTTGCAACCGTCACACAATGGTGAGTAAATAAGCTACTACATGTACTGCAAGACATGTATACTTACTCTGTAATACTTACCCAATAAAATGATTTACTGTTCAAAATAATCCCAACTCTTTTTCATTACAAATATTCAATTTTGTTCATTAATATTGATTGTTTCATGTTTCCGCAGGTTCAGCAGGCGTTGCAGGTCTCAGGAAGAGCAGGTCCTGAAGCAGGGTATCCCCGCTCCTGACGTTTCCATGGCAGGACCTGAGAAGCTTCTTGTGGCAATGCAGAAAGGGACATCTCTGTTTCCTGGCAGTTTGGCTGAGCCTCACACCTTTGTTCTACCACCAAACACTGCTGGTGAGGCAAAGCTCCAGAAGAGACCCCAACCAGTGGCCATTTCCCAGGTCCCACCACCACCTCCATACTATGCTCTTCCCTTCCTTGCACCGTCTCCACCCTTCTCAACACCATACATGGTACCATCTGTGCAGCTTCCTCAAGTGCCTGGACCCTCACAGGTTGTGCCTGGAAGCTCTCAGATGATGCTTCTCAACATGCCATTGCCATCAGCTACTCAGGCGCTAACATCCGGTCAGAGTAACGTGCTGTACACCACGCAGCAGTACAGGGAAAGACAAGATGAGAGGGAGCAATCTGGATCAGGCAAAATAAAATATGTCAAAAAGACAGACGCCATCATTTGCAAAAACTGCAACAAAGACAGGAAGCCACCAGCCCACTTACAGTACTTTGGCAATTGGTACTGTAAAGAATCAGAAACCCAGTCCTATGAGGACTGGAGGGCTGTGCTGGAGCAAAGAGGGTATGGGAAAAAAAGAGAGGGGATGCACCTTAAATCACCAAATGTTGTGAGCCGGTGCAACTTGTTCACTTTGTTATACTTTGCACTGTTTTTATTGTATAGTTTTATTTTACACTTTACTATACATATTGTAAGAATTGTTATTATTGTTATATTATTACTGTTGTTTTAAATATATAAATACATATAAAACAAGTATGGATGTTTCTGTTTTGAATATTTCATAATCATATTTCACTTTCATTATTGTTATATTTACTTAATACTTTGTTCTTAAGTTTTAATACATTTATTAAAAGTTGTAATTATAATAATAAATGCACAACATAACAATAATCCTCATACATATTTGTCATATTACTTATATTCTAAGTACTATTCTATATTAAGTACATCTATAGAAGTACTGTACAATGATGTACTTCCTTGCATGCTCCTTAATACTTCACTACATTTCACTACAAGATTTGACTCTGAACCTCATTGATTTGATAACCTGAGTTACTTTGAAGATTTAGATTCTGTTACAAAGTACAATAATATAAACAGACAATGAATCACGAATGATTATGGTGAAGAACTTAAATGATCCATTGATTTTATACACAACCTTCCCAAAAGTGTGGTAAAATAATAAATACCTCCACCTTTACATTTATGCATGTTCTGACATACAAGCGATTGAGCGGGATTCGAAACCGGCTCGCAGGGTGTATTTCGGCTACTTCAGGGTTATCAAACATAGACTAACACGCTATGTCCTGGAGGCAGTGGATAGTGTGCTGGACTTGGAATCAGGGGGTAGTTTGAGTCCCACTGCAGTCAGCATGTCCCTGTCCCTGAGACACTTCACCCCAAATTACTCCTGTGGGGGTTGTCCACAATACTGAATTTATGTAAGTCGCTTTGGATAAAAGCATCTAACTAATGACATGTAATGTGATGTACATTTTAAAAAGCCAACGTTGTCTTTGACCTTCCAGCCATCCACCCTCTCTTCCTCCCTCTGTGCATTTCTGACTCTAACATAACATATAACAGCAGACACAATTCAGGACAACTTACAGTTACCTTGACATGTCATTGAGCCTCCAGTTTTTTCAAACATCCATGAGTTGATGGAACCAAGTTTATGCAAATATCAGAGTTGTATGCCAGGCTTCCTGTAAATCTACAATATACAAATTATCTAACCACATTTTAATCTAGCATAATCTTCTTTTGACTTGGCACACATATATTTTGTTAGCAATTTTTCTCTCTAGACTCATCAAGGAAGGATTCACGATCATTTACACAGAGAACGTTCTGCTTTTATTTGGCGGAAGAATGGAGAATCTTTCTGTTTTGACTCTAATTAAGACCTGCAGTGGACGCTGCTGATTGACACCAGTCTGGTTCTCTATAGTGCTGGGAAAAGGAGAGCTCTTGTTTTCTCTGCCTCCCACTCCTGCACTCATTCTGCTTCCCAGCGACAGCGTCATTGTGGCCCTGTGTGTGCATTGTTTGATGTTGTTCGAGAGGTAAATAGACGCGGCAAACACTTGACACAGTTGTTAAACAGAGAGCATCTAAATGTCTCCTAACTCGACATCAAACACTATGCTAATGTCTGCTGCATTAGTGATAGGGAGCGCATGAGAGAGGAGGGAAGTGTGCACAGCAACACATCACAGCACTACACACCTCTGTACCACAGAAGAAGATAATGGATACAGAGGAGAGGCATGGAGAGGCTCTTTCTTCCTGCTGCTTTGATGGAGAGCTTTGACTCTCATTGGATGGGAACAGTTACAGTAAAAAACACACTATAACATCTGTGCTTTTGAATAGTTAGAAATTGGTATTCATTATAACTAGTTGTAGTGACCACGATATCCATTTTTTTTTTTTGTCCTTTGTTTGTGGCTCACTCGTGGGGCTGACCGACGAATAGACGCTTGTAGTTTGAGGGAAAAAATATAAATGTCCAGATGCGATTGAAAAGTAAGATAGTTTATTTCCAAAAAAGGCAAAAAGAAATAAACGTTTTTTAAACAAACTATTTGTCCTATAAACTGATATTTCAATGCTAAAGCACAATAAAGAACCAAGCTGTGATGCTCCCAACCAGCAAGGTCTAAAAACTGTTTGCTTCAGTCAGCCACACCAGTATGCTGCAGCACCTCTCCTTTTATGCTGCAGCATCTCAACCTGCAGAGTAACGCACTCAAATAATAAATAAATAACATACACCACAGAATCTCAGGCTATGTACTCTAAAAAGATAATATACTATAATCTAAGAAAATGGCTCCTACATAACCGGCCTCTAATTGTATTTTGGAGTACCACAAAAACAATGATCAAATACACACAAAAAAGGAGCCTATACAGTCCGGATTTCTATTCATTTCATGAATCCAGTCATCCATCAATATGAGTTGTGTGGTGTTACTCATCCTGTCTACATGATACCATCGTGCCATCAGCGGAAGAAGAATCTTTGCTGCCGTCACTCTTCATATTCTAACAGCAGACAGATCTTGGTAATTGGCCTCTCCAGCACACTGGTCTGTGTTTTAACTTTGACAGCTCGAACCAGTCCTTTAGTGTCTGCCATAGCTTCTAGCACTCTTCCCAGGATCCAAGAGCTACGGGGAGCAGTAGGGTCAACTACCATTACTACATCTCAAGGTTTAAAGCTTCTCTTCTCCTTGCACCATTTCTGTCTTTCTTGCATGAGGGGTAAGTATTCCCGGCACCAGCGTTTCCAGAATAGGTCTGCCATGTATTGCACCTGTTTTCATCGGCGTCTTACGTACAGGTCTTTCTTGTCAAAAACTCCAGGGGGCAGAATTGGCTTGATTTTTAAGAGCAAGATATGATTTGGGGTTAGAGGCTCCAGGTCTTGAGGGTCATTTGAGACTGTTGTGATTGGTCGACTGTTCAAAATTGCCTCTACCTCACATAAAAGGGTTTGTAGCCCTTCTTCATCCAAAGTCTGCTGCTTCAAAACAGAATAGAGAACCTGCCTCACATACTTAATCAGACACTCCCAAACTCCTCCATGATGGGATGCTCCTGGGGGGTTGAAACTCCACTTTATGCCCTTTTGCAGCAGAGTTTCCTGAATTCTGTGCTGGTTCAGAATGGAGAGGGCTTCCTTTAACTCTCTCTGAGCTCCAACAAAATTGGTCCCATTGTCAGATCTTATATTTTTTACTTGACCTCTTCTGCATATGAATCTTCTCAAAGCGTTGATACATGAGTCTGTATCAAGTGAGCTGGCGACCTTAATATGCACAGCTCTGCTTGTCATGCACGTGAACAGCACTCCGTACCTCTTTAATGTGGTACGTCCTCTTTTGACTTGAATAGGGCCAAAGTAGTCCACACCAACATTGGTAAATGGAGGCATGTCTGGCGCAAGCCTTTCCTGTGGCAAGTCAGGCATCTTCTGCTCTCCAACTTTGGCTCTGTCGTCTGCACAAAAACACAATCTCCCAATATTTTTCTTACAGCAGAGTTGGCTTTGATTATCCAATACCTCTTCAGAGAGGATGTGGTTTCTTCCTCCATGTCCAATTTTTTCATGCATGTGTCTTAATATGAGAGTTGACACATGACAGTTTTTTGGCAGTATGACAGGGAACTTAGTTTCTTCTGGCATAGCTGCCCTCTTCAGGCGTCCTCCCACTCTTAGCACCCCATCCTTTAACACTGCATCAAGCTTGTATAGGCTGCTTGTCCTTTTGACACCATGTTTTGTTGTTTGCAGTGCTGTCATTTCCTCTGGAAAATACCGTCTTTGGGTTTTCTGCCTTCTCAAGATCTTCCAGAGTAATGGTCTGTCCACCCAGTGTGGCCTTCATGTTTTCTATTTTCTGCTCAACATTGCTTTTGTTTTGAGCATCGGTGTTGGAGTCATTTAAAGTGGAAATAAGCTCTTTTCTCCTTTGAACGAGCCGTTTCAAGCCTTCTTTGAACTTCAGGATCCATGCTACTGCAACTTTCAGTTTTCTCCAGCTGGAGAAATGAATGAGTAGCTTGCCTGTAGGATTTTCTGTGACTATAACTGTGTTGACAATAGCATTTATTTTGACCTCTAAATCATCACAGGAGAGAGAGATGGATTCCAGGGGAAACAGCGGCCAGTCCTTTTCTGACTTCCAGAGCATTTCTGGGCCATGGATCCATGTTCTGTTCTCCATAAATGTGTCAGCCTTTTGTCCTCTAGAGGCGACATCAGCAGGATTGATCTTTGTGTTCACATAGTGCCATTGGGTTATCTCTGTGGACTCCCTGATGATGGAGATCCTGTTTGCAACAAATGTGTGAAACCTTGTGTTTTGGTTGGCAATGTATTTGAGCACAGATTGGCTATCAGTCCAAAACATAGAGCTTTCCAACTGTAGTTGCAACTATGTTCTGAGTAATGTGTCCACTCTTGTAGCCAGCACTGCAGCAGCAAGCTCCATCCTGGGGATTGTGATCTACTTGAGAGGAGCTACTCTTGCCTTTCCCATCATGAAAGCCATGTGAATGTTGTTATTGTGGTTTACAAGTCTCAAGTAGCTCACTGTGCCGTACCCCTGCACACTTGCATCTGATAAATGGTGTAGTTGTGCTTGGATCTGTTGGCCAAAGTCATTGGGCTTGATGCACCTTTTTTACCTTGAAGTCAGTAATCTTCTGAAGATCTAGCTTCCATGTAACCCACTGCTTAGAAAACTTTTCAGGTATGTTCTCATCCCAACCGTAGCTAGTGCTACACAGCTTTTGCAATAGCAACTTGGCAGGCAGAGTGAAGGGTGCAAGGAACCCGAGAGGATCATAGATGGAGCTCACCATAGATAATATTCCTCTCCTTGTGTGTGGTTGTGGCTTGATGCTGACATTGAATGTAAAATCGTCATCTTCCACACACCATTGCATTCCAAGTGCTCTCTCAGTTGGGAGTGGATCTCGGTCCAGGTTCAGCTCCTTAACTTCTTTAGCTCTGTGAGCTTCGGGAATTGAGGACAGCACCCTGCGACTGTTGCTTATCCATTTAGAGAAGTCGAAACCTCCCCTCTGACATGCAGCTGTGAGCTCTTTGGCCAGCAGTATAGCTTCTTCCTCTGTAGCAACAGACTTTAGGCAGTCATCCACATAGATGTTTTTCAGTATTGTGTCAATCACTTCAGGTCTGAAGTACTCCCTATTATCCATTGCTGTTCTTTTTAATGCGTAGCTAGTGCAGCTGGGTGATGACACAGCGCCAAAGAGATGCACAGTCATGCGGTACTCAGAAGGGGGAAGGCTTGTGTCCCCACCAGGCCACCACAAGAATCTTAAAAAGTCTGTATCTTTTTCGGGCACCTTGACTTGGTGAAACATTGCTTGGATGTCTCCCATCATTCCTATTGGCTCCTGGCGGAATCTGGTTAGTACTCCTAAAAGGCTGTTAGTGAGATCAGGACCCTGCAGCAGTTCTGAGATTAAGGATGTGCCTTTGAATGATGCTCCACAGTGAAAGACCACTCTGAGTTTTCTTTTCTTGGGGTGGTAGACCCCATGATGAGGTATATACCAGACTTTACCCTCCTTTGGCTTCAGCTGCCCCTGTGGCATTTCTTCAGCATAACCTTTGTCAATTACATCACTGAGAAATCTGGTATATTCCTCATGAAATGATGCATTCCTACGAAGCTTTCTTTACAGGCTGGAGAGACGTTGCTCAGCAACATGGCGATTATCTGGCATTGAAACATCATTCCTCCTAAAAGGTAATCTTAGACTGTAGTATCCATCCACAATATTTGATGAGTCTTTTGCTATTTGCATGAATTGCTTGTCCTCTGCTGACATTTCCTTTGTGTCCTGATAGGCCTTTTCACTGAAGTCTGTGTTATATTGTGGGATCAGTAACTCCTGTAAATTGACCAAAGAAATTCTGTTCATGGAGGCGGTATTGCTGTCCTTTGCAATTCCTCCTCTCAACGGGCCATTGACCACCCATCCCAGTAAAGTCCTGCATGCGTATGGGCCTTCTCCTTTTAATAATTTATAGTGGTTTCATGACTTTGGGTGCATTGGTACCAATCAACATGCCGATTTCTGCATTAATGGTAGGGAGTTTGATTTGACTGAGGTATGGCGACTTTGATAGATCCTTTTGATTGGGAATGTTATGTTTGGTGACAGGCATGATTTTCTGGGTGTAGATTTCTGGGAGAGGGATGAACCTGTTGCCATGTAGCTCACTCACTTCCAGTCCTGTGATGATATGACTGCTCACAGTCTTTTCTTGGCCCATGGTGCGAAGAAGGATGTTTCTTTTATTTCCTGACATGTTGAGCTGGTTCATGAGCTTGTTTGTACAGAATGTAGCTGTACTTCCAGGGTCAAGGAATGCATTCGTTTGAATAATTTGATTTCCTTTGTTAGATTTTACTTTAACAGGCAAAATAGATAACACACACTCTTCTTCCACTTCACCGGCCCCAATATGCCCACATGCTTTTAGAATAGCCTTCTCTCCGGTCCTTGAGGTTTCAGACCTTTCACCTCTTTCCAATGTTCTTTCCCTATATGGAGCACAGTAGGGTGAGATTGGTGGCACACTTTACATGTTAGGCGGTTATTGCAGTTTTTGCTCATGTGACCTGGTACAAGACAACCAAAACAGATTCCTTTTTCCTTTATGAAGCTTATCTTTTCTTTGTGCATTTTCTTTTTGAGTGAGAAACATGCATCCATTGTATGTCCACCTGAAAAGTACAAACAGGAAGCTTGGGAGGTGCTGCTGTGAGGCTGGGGAGATGTGGACTGGCATTCAATGTTTGTAATAGTGGTGGCAAAGCTGCTGCTAGTGGATTTTGGCCTCTTGTTAATACTTGCTTTGAAGCCCAGCTTTGCTGTATTGACAGTTTGGTCCTGTATACAGCCAAAGACAGGGTCTGTTAATATTTGTACATGATGCTCAATGAACTTGACAAGGTCGCTGAATTTGACCTTGCTGTGCCGCCTTTCCATTAGCCTGTAGACTTCTGATCGCCACCTCTCTCTGAGTTTGTATGGTAACTTTGTAAGCAAGGATTTAAGATTTGAAGAAAGATCCAATTCCTCCATGTAGGTGATTTCCTCCATTCCATTACAGCATCCTCTTAAGTACAATGCAAAAGCCTGTAAAGCCTTGGGGTCCTCAGGTTTAATTTGAGACCATGATAGGGCTTTCTCAATGTATGCGTTAGCAATTTTAAACTCATTGCCATAATGTTCTTGAAGAAGCTCTTTAGCCATTTGGTATCCCCTTTCTGGATCCATGTATAGGCATGTTCTGACCAGTTCACGAGACTGCCCCCTGCTGTACTGTTCCAAATAGTACAGCCGGTCTTTACTACAGAGTCTTAGCTTCAATGGCATGCTCAAAGGCCCTTAAAAAGGATTGGTATTCAACTGGATCTCCTTCAAAGACCTTGATGTCCTTTTGGGGTAACAAGGAATGGTGTTTTTGCAGAACTAGAGAGGCAGTAATGTCATTCTGTTTTTGTAATATGCTGTACAGAGTTATGTCTCTTATGGAGTTTTCTCACCTTTTCCATGTGGTTGTGTTGGTTTCAAAGTGGGGTTTTGTGATTCCTTTGACTTCCCTCGAGCAGGATGGTGCAGTGATACTGGAGTCCTTCCTTTGGCCGCACACCTTGTATATCCACTCTTTTATCCTTTGTGTAATCCTCTTCCTTTGCAGAGAATCCTTTTGTTTTCTTTGTTCATAATATTCATTCATTCCATCCATTGTTGGCTGTTTGTCTTGAGTTTCCAGAATGTTGAAAACAGAGATTTTAGCATCAGCAGCTTCTAACTGGGATTGCAGCTCCAAAGTTTCCTTTCTTTTCCTTAGTTGCTCCCTTCTTCTATCTAGCGCCTGCTCCTCCTCCTCCAAAGCATGCCTGGTCCTTAATGAAGTTAATGAAGTTGCAGGCAAAATGTTCCACCTTTGTTAACGTATCACATTAAAGGAACATTTTATAAAACACTTTCTGTCACCTCAGTCCTCAATAACATCCTGAAAACATTTTCAGAATGTTTCTTGGAGAATGTTCTTCATTTGTTATCATGTAACATTGAGGGAACATTTCATACAACCCTTTCTCTCATCTCAGGCCTCAATAACATCCTGAAAACATCTTCTGAATGTTGCTTTGAAAATGTTCTTCATTTGTTATCATGTAACATTAAGGGAACGTTTTATAAAGAACATCTTTAATGTGTTACCCAATAACGTCCAAAACACGTCCTTAGAATGTTGCAGGCAAAACGTTCCACCTTTGTTAACATATCACATTAAGGGAACATTTTATAAAACACTTTCTGTCATCTCAGGCCTCAATAACATCCTGAAAACATTTTCAGCATGTTTCTTGGAGAATGTTCTTCATTTGTTATCATGTAACATTGAGGGAACATTTTATACAACCCTTTCTCTCATCTCAGGCCTCAATAACATCCTGAAAACAATTTCAGAATGTTGCTTTGAGATTGTTCTTCATTTGTTATCATGTAACATTGAAGGGTACGTTTTATAAAGAACATCTTTAATGTGATGTGAACCCAACAACGTCCAAAACACATCCTTAGAATGTTGCAGGCAAAACGTTCCACCTTTGATAACATATCACATTAAAGGAACGTTTTATAAAAAAACTTTCTGTCATCTCAGGCCTTAATAACATCCTCAAAACATCCTCTGAATGTTGCAATTAAAACGTTATGTCTTAGTTAACCTTAAACCTTATAGGAACATTATTTGAACAACTAAACATCCTAAAAAGGTTATTTGAACTTCAGATTGAAAAATGTCTTTAAAACCTTGTTAGAACCAATAGGTAACGTTAGCCAAAGTTGTGAGAACGTTCCCCGCTAGCTGGGTTGGCCCTTTCTCTTTTCCATGTGGAAAATGGCAGCTGCGTATTCTGCTTTTCTCATCTGGCTCCCTGTCTGCTCGTCTACAATGAGAAAATTATAGAAATTAATTACTAATAATCATTTAAACCTGTTATTACCAATATTTCACAAATTCTTCATGTAAACTTAAGAGCACAGCTGTATGTTGAGTGTCAACTTTGCTTGGTTCATCTTACTGGGGAGCAGCTACATGGATGTCGGTGCAGTCCACAATAATTTTGCAGTTGAAGGCAGAATGAATTTATTATTGACTCAGAATGAAGCACAACTTCATGTCATACAATACATTGACTTTATTTGTAATTGTGTAAAAAAATATGAGCATTGATTAGCAAGCAGGACCTGCAGGAACAGAGAATGGTGAAGGATGGAGCTGGGAAGAGAGCAGAATAAAGAAAACAGATCAACTTTATTATCGGATATTAAGAAGTGAGGCTTAAAGTCTCAAAATACTGAAATCTGTATTTTTGAAAATCTTTTTTTCTTTCTAATTTGTTATTCTTTTCTAAATAACACACTGTTATTTACTCAACAATAACACACAATTATCCGTGTTTTTATTTATTCGTTTAATTCTATAATCTTGGGCTTTTTAGCCGTAAATAAAGTCACCGGAAACAGACGTAGGCCTATAAGGGACATTTCGAGCGATACACACCACAAACCCACTGAACAGATTACCCAATATCCTCAGCTTGAAGCTTGTTGATTGGATGTTTTAGCCGCAATGCATGTTGGGATATGAGGTAATGCGATATGATATCCGAAAACATTTAAAAAAAAAAAAAAAAAACTTTATTCCGAGTGTGCTTGCTTTTCTCTTTTTGGAAGTCTCTTATGACCGTGTGTAGGAGGCGTATCTCGGACGGAGGAATGCCGTGAGCTCTGCAGGTTATTAACCGATAGGTTAAAACCAGCAGGCTTCTGCAGGGAGCCCTACTGTCTACTTAATCAACAGATTAGTGGCAGCCGGCTTAATTACCGGCTCTGCTTCGTCGGAGGCTCTCGCGGAGCAGACCAGGAGCCGGGGAGCCTCACTCCCCTTTGACTCGCCACCGGGAGACCCCGTCTCTGGGGTGGCGGGGGAGCGGAGACGTGGGACGGAGCCCCTGCAGCCGCCGAAGGGCAAGTCTGACGCCGAGGCGGTTGCTGTGGGCGTCTCTCCGCTTGCGGCCTCCTGTGGCCGGCGTGGACGCCGCGGCTGCTGCGGGCGTTGGTGTCGCTTTAGGCGCTCAGCAGGCTGGAGCCAGCTGACATGCTGGCGTATGCCGTCCGCCTGTTCCACGGCCGTCTTCATGGACTCCACCATGGCGTGGAACTGGGGTCCTAACAGCCCGTACGGACTGATTGGAGCGTCCAGTAGCACTTTTCTGGCCGTCTCCGTAACAGACGCCTGCTGCAGGTGTCGCTGGATCTGTGTCACCCACGCGGAAATCCTTGCCTGGGAGACAGCAACGCACGCGCACAGAGTGAGCGCCGTGCTGGCCGCCTTGCTGATTTCCTCTGCCTCGGTGGTGGACCGCTCTAACAGTGTCACCACCGAGTTGGAGAGCAGCGCGATGATATTCGCCTGGCGGGCGACATACTCTCTGGAGGAGCTCAACGTAGGGCGCCGTTCTGAGGCGACGGAGAAAGGGACCGCATGCTCCGCCGCCAAACCATCCCCCTGCTCCGACTCTGTCTCTCCAGCGTCCGCGTGCTCTGGCCCCAGGCAGAATTCGCACATTGCGTGCTGGTCATAGCTCATGATATATCCTGAGCCACATGAGGGACAATTTCAGACGCAGTTGTTGCTCATGTTTAATGGTTCTGTGCTTCAGTAACTGCCGAGGTTTGCTGAAGAAAAGAGGGAGCAGATTGCCGGGCCTCCTTCCTATTTATACCGGAAGGAGGACCGAGGGCGGGGCCCACCTTGCGGGTGGGCGTGGACTACAAGTGTTTCAGTGCTGCGTGGGTGCGCAGGGGGATTACCCAATAGCGATAGCCTTAGAGGGCGAAGCCATATACGAAATACAAGCCTGCAGCCTGCACTCAGTCCCTGCCGGATTGTTGCCGTGAACGGTTTGTTGTGTGCCGCTCTAGCTTTTTACCAGCATATTCTTTGACAACGTTGCCTGCTTTTGCCTCACACTCATTTTTATGTCTCTCCCAGGAGGAATCCAAGGCCTTCCACACTCCCAAGACCAGCCAGGCCTCTCCAACCTTGGAACAACTGTTTCCCACTGCTGCCTTAACCAACCTCCAAGCTCCCCTTTTCTAATAAACAAATGTTACTTACACCAGCTGATTATGATTCATCCTTTTACATGTGTTAATAGTCAAATTCCAATAGTTAAATAAACTATCAAAATCATTCTAATGACCACAGTGGTCAGTCCACTTACCCAGGAATTTCTAGTTGAACAATTACAGGAATATTATGTCTTTATTTTCTAATAATGTAAACATATTTTAGTAAATTGTTACCACAGAACATTTGGATAATGTTTTAAACATAAAGCATGTTATCCTTCTCTAAAATAATAACATCCTGGCAACATAAAAAATCTAACTTGCAGCTGAAAACATTTTAAGAACAGTAGGGCATAATGTTCTAACAATGTTATCAAAAACATTTTAACAATGTTTTTAGAGAACGTTATCCTACCTTTCAGAAGAACATTCTGGGAACCAAAATAAAAGCTTCTGCTGAAAACGTTTTAAGAATAGTAGGGCATAATGTTCTAACAATGTTTTCAAAAACATTTTAAGAAGGTTATCAACAAACATTTTAAGAATGTTTTTAGAGAACATTATCCTACCTTTCAGAAGAACATTCTGGGATCCAAAATAAAAGCTTCTGCTGAAAACGTTTTCAGAATAGTAGGGCATAATGTTCTAACAATGTTATCACCAAACATTTTAAGAATGTTTTTAGAGAACGCTATCCTACCTTTCAGAAGAACATTCTGGGAACCAAACAAAAACTTCCCGCTGAAAACGTTTTAAGAATAGGAGGGCATAATGTTCTAACAATGTTATAACCAAACATTTTAAGAATGTTTTTAGAGAACATGTCGTGGATATTTTAAACTTGTCAATACTGTAAAGATGTACAATGAGAGTAATCAATAATAAACCGGTGAAAGCAATACACTCCATCGCTGGTTTAAAAAAACACATCATAAACATATCATGGAAAGTGGCTGTTTTTGGCAATTTTACAGTTCGGTGTCTGACTCTTCAGTGTCGGAATCAGTGGGGGCTGATTCTGGGTTGGTCGTAGCATTGTCAGTGGTTTGAGGGAGAGCGGTGTATTGTATGAATGCAGAGGAGATCATACTAGGAAAAAAAAATGTCTTCATGAGGGGAACTACACAGCATGTACAGCAGAAGAAACCCAGCCTCCAGAGCAATGGAGGCTAGTGTAACTGCCATCAATGACATAGCAGATGTAAATGTCTGCCCACCCTAACTTCCTAGGGTCGGGGCAAGGGATGTAGTCACATGGGTCAAGCTGTACTGTGCTGTCTTGCCCCTCCATCAGAGTGATGTCACAAGTCTCTGCTTTAATTAATGTCGTTCTCCCAGATTCTCCAGCATATCTTTTCGCTACTCCAACTTTGTTTAGAGGGCTGTGTACTAACCATGCATACATGAAGTATAGGATTATGCCAAACACAAAAGCCATGGAGAATATACAAAGGATCCACTCTACTAGTGTCCAGATCCTCCCAACAGTCTCTGCATCGTTCACGTTTGCGTTGTCGTCTTTCCAGGTGGGCGTTAGCTAATTCTTGTCCGAGGGGCTCCATCTTCAATCACTCGCCAACGATCAGCACAAAGTTTATGTTCTTGGTGTTGTCGTCTCCTTAGTGGATGTGTCTAGTCTGACTGAGCCTGTGTCTTCATGACCATATCAATTAAACCCCACACCATGACGGCACAGACGAGGAACCAGAGGCATATGAAAAAGCACAGCTGGCCTTCGCCCATGATTCTTGTGTGTGGTACTATGGTTGTATGTGCTGCGTGTGTGGTGCTGGTGGTGACTTGGCACGTCACTTGTCGTCGTCTGTTTCTACTAGACCGGCTAGACTGGGGCAGAGATGACAGCTTTGCAGTGGCTGGCGTGGACCCACGTGGCTCTCACGGCGACCTTGAACGCTGTCTGGGTGACGAGAAGCACCTGGTAGGGACCTTGCCAACGGCTGGATCTCCAGCTCTTTCTCAGGAAGTCCTTGACCAGCACGAAGTCGCCTGGTTGGATACGGTGGAGTGGACTAGTAGCAGGGGTAGGTAGGGCTGCCGCTACCTGGCGTCTGATATCTGCTAAATTGGATGACAGGTTAACACAATATGACAACATAGCATCCTCACACAAAGTTGTGGAGGGGAGAGGACATCCTCGCGCCTTGATCCCAATCTGTGGAGGAGCTGCAAAAAGGATCTCAAAAGGGCTGAGTTGACTCCGTGTTCGTTTCCGCCTTCTCATTTACATCAGCACAATGGGCAGGGCTTGTGTCCAGGATAAACCTGTGTCTGCGCAGCATTTTGCTAGTTTGTTTTTGATTGTACCGTTCTCTCTTTCCACCGCACCACCACTCTGTGGATGGTAAGCACAATGCTTTCTGATGTCCATGCCAAGGTATTCTCCTATCTGTGCAATGGCCTGATTAGCAAAATGTGAACCGTTGTCGCTAGAGATCCTGCTTGGTATCCCCCATCTAGGAATAATTTCCCTTAGTAAAGCTTTAGCCACAGCATTTGCTGTCTGTGAGTTTACCGGAAATGCTTCAACCCATTTGGACCACATGTCAACCATTACAAGACAGTGTTTCTTACCCTCTGATGGACTAAGTTATATTAATGTGTCAATTTAGCACATTTCCTTATGAGACAGGGTGAGTGTTGCCGGTGTGTGCAGAGTGTTTACATACTGCAACTAGGACATGGTTAAGTACTGGCTTTCCGTCAGATTTCAGGAATTGTCAACACTTCCAGATAGCTCCAAAATCACGTACTACCCCGAAGGCATAACGTGAGTCAGTGTAGATATTTACAGATTTGCCTTTTGCAAAAGTGCAGGCCTCAGTGAGTGCTACGAGCTCTGCTGCTTCTGCTGAGAGGTGGCATGGGAGTGGTCCGGAACAGAGGACAGCAGAATCTGAAACAACAGAGAAACCCACCCGATTAGTGCCCCAGGGTCGCGAGAGGCGGACCCATCAACATACAAAATGAGGTCAGGGTTGGTCAGGGGTACATCTTTTAAGTCAGTTCTGGGAGTATATACAATATGAAGCTCGGCAACACAGTTGTGTTCGTCACCGTCTTCTGGGAGATGCTGGATTCAGAGTGGTACAGCATTTGACTTCAACATTAGGCATGTTTAACAGGCATGTGTGATACCTAAGACAACGTGCAGCAGAGAGGTGTGATGTTCTCTGTTCACAGAGGATGAGAGAAACAGCGTGTCAACAGGCCTCTGTTTTCCCCCATGATCCTGAAGGAGAACTGAGGTCATACACCCATCGCGTTCATCCACTGCCTGTGTAAAAGGCTTGGTAGGATCAGGTAGACCTAGCGTCGGAGGGGATTGGAGAGCCAGCTTCATGTTAATGAAGGCTTCGTCGGCTTCCGGCATCCATATAAGGCAATCTGCAGGTTTCAAACCGGTGACATGCGTGATTGTACGGAGTGGCTGTTCGAGCGGAGAATAGTTAGGAATGAATGACCTGCAGTATTAACACCTACCCAAAAATGACAACATCGCTCGCTTAGTGACAGGTTTTGGCAGAGCAGCCAATGATGCAATACGCTTATCTGAAAACGTTTTTCCCTCCCCTGAAATGATGTGACCCAGAAATGTAACTGTCTTCTACACATATTGAAGTTTAGACAAACTGGCCTTGTGGCCCTCGTCTGTGAGGTGTTTTAACAAGGAAATGGTATCAGCTTCACATTGTTCTGCTGTGGGTGCGCAAATCATGAGGTCATCAACATATTGTATGAGAGCGGTACCTTTGGAAACTTGTAGAGAGGCCAAACTTGTACACAATGCTTGGTTGTACACAGTGGGAGATTTGCAGTAGCCTTGACACAAACGTGTGAATGTGTATGGCTTATCATCATATTCAAATGCGAACCAAAATTGACTGTCTTTGTGTACAGGGACACTGAAAAATGCATTTGAGAGGTCTACAACAGTGACAAATGCTGCAGAGGCTGGAACCTGAGAGAGAATGAGATAAGGATTTTGAACGAGCGGCGCGCGTGCATGTACAGCTTCATTTACAGCTCGTAAATCCTGCACAAATCTCCATTCGTCAGGGGATTTGTCAAGGATCTTTTTAACCGGAAAAACAGGAGTGCGGACTTGAGAATCATTACATGCAACAATGACCCCTTGTTTAAGCAGAGAGGGTAACAACTGGACGAATGCCATCAATTGCTTCACGTTTTTAATGGGTACTGGGGTTGGTTGGGACGGTACGTAGACTTTGGAGTGATTACAACAGGTTCGGCAGAGCGGATTAAACCTACTTCATATTTGTGAGCTGCCCATAATGAGTGTGGCACATCTGAAAGCGCGGCAGGAAGCTCAGAAATATGAGAATTACCCGTAAAGGCGGGAAAAGTGGCATCACCAACGTCATCATCCTCAACCAACAGCAATGTGTGCAGAACGGCTATGTTCGTGCAAATTTTCATTTTATACACGTCATGTGACATAGAGTACATGACATATTCTGTGTGTGTAGGTGCCCAATCAGTGACTGACTCCCAAACTTTAACGAGTGGACCCAAATCCCTCCATCTATCAGTGGGGCCCCTTGCTAGTGAAATGTGTGGGACCGCCCCTGGGATTTGATACAGCTTGTGTTGTGTGGGTTTGAGTGTGACAGAAATAGCGCTGCGCAGGGAGCTCCAATACATTGTTTCAAGCATGATGTTATCATTTACACATTCCAACAGAAACTGTTCATCATAGTATTTGCATGTATCATCAGAAACGCTAGCAGTGCAATGTAAATGAGAAGCCTCCATGAATACAGCCAGTGAGGAGACACGCTGAAGGGCCAATCGCAACAGTTTCTGAGAATCAGAATGTTTGCAAGCCATTGATACACATACAACAATTCTTCGTCAAATGAGAGTTTTTGGACCAACGTGGGAGATGGTCGTCTGACTTTTAGACCCTAATTTGTAGAAATAAGGTCCAAGCCGAACCGGAGAACCAGATCACTGCCCAGTAAATGTATTGGGCAGACAGATGATAGAAGAAAACTGTGTTTGACTGATGTGGGAAATGGATGACTGGCATCACCGTTATCTCCACACTGAAGTGGTACAGAAAACTTCTGCTTTACAGTCACCCCAGCCGCTTACACCTTGCTCCTATTGAGTGGATAAATACTACTAAATTTACAATTTGGCAAATCTGCCATTTTTATCACGGAGTGTGTAGCCCCTGAGTCAACCAGACAAGTTAAATCAGTGCCCATAATTATCAGTGTGAGTGTAGGACATTTCTTAAATGAGGCTTCGTCATAATTTACATATGTGCTTACAGTGGGTGTAGGTGCACACTCTACTCTATCAATAGCTTGCATAATGTGTGTGTGTATCACTTCCCTTTTTTTGAAGCCACATGCTGAATTTCCGTCTCGCTCGATTGGGCCCCTTCCTCCCTTTTCTGGTGTAGGTCAGTCTGATTGTGAATGGCCCCTTCCTTGCTGTCCCCCTCTGCCTCCGCTGCCAGTGTTCTGTGGGCAGTCCCGGATCCAATGTTCAACACTGCCACACTTAAAACATCTTTCGTCGTTTGAAGGTCTTGCTTCTCGTCCTCTGCCTCGGAAAACCTCCTCTGCCTCTCCCTTGGTATTGTGAGCGGCCAGCATTCTGTGTGGCTTGCGCTGTGGCTGTGAGTCCGTTGAGGAAGGCATTACTGAGGTGTGTCTCCCAAACGCCCGCTTGGTCCTATCCCGCTGTTGTTCCGGAATACTTGGGCCTGATGGGGGTGGACGAGCTTGGAGTTGACGGGGAGTCTGCTGACTGCATGGCTGGGGCTTGTAGTGGCGGGGGAGGTGGTTGAGGTGGGCCAGCCGGATTGCCAGGGTTGTACGCCGGGGGAGGGAAAGGATACCCATAGTCGAGGAGAGGGTCATTCAGGCCTGCAATGGAAAGATACAGAGATGTCTGGGGTTTACATGGTTTTGGAAATTCTTTCTTTTCCTTCTTTTCTTCACATTCATCTTCAACCTAATATTTTCTTTGACACTGAGGCCACTGCCTCCTTTTGCGACATTCTGCTTCATCCTCCCAATATTTCAAACACTTTCTGTGACTTTCTATTTTATCGAGCTCTTTTACTTCAACTTTATTTTTATTTCTCATACCATCCTCATGAACTTGTACTTTTTCCTTCAGGTCTTTAATTTAACTTTTTACTCAAAGAACCTCCCTTTGGAAATCCGAACATTTTCGTCCATATTTCCAACTCTGATAAGCTGTCTTCACCATATTTTGCTCGCATGACATCTACAATTGGGCCCTCAGGAGGTTGGCCTGCCCCCCTACTCTGCTTTGTCCCCATGGATAAAGTCTTAAAGTGTTAACAAAACACCCCGTGTTACCAAAACACTATTTTTCACCTGTCGGTGATGTGATATTTGTTCCCCAGTACAAATCACACAAAAACTGATCGTAAAACCTTTTACGATGGATATACCAAATATCCTACTTTTGAGCAGCCCACCTTATAAATGTCATGGAGGTTAATCATGTTTTACTTTTAAACAATTGAAATTGTACATCTCACCGAGCATTGAAGGCCTTTTGAGTTTGTTGGATCTCGTGAAGTCAATCGGTTTCACCCCGGCGCTGGTCCTCTCGTCCCGTACGTTTTATGTCGAGGTAGAGGAGAATCCGAGGATCCCGGAGCAACCACCAGCGTCCGTAGGTGTCCCCGATGGAGCTTTCAGAGATCCCACTCTACTGACACCAAATTGTCGTGGATATTTTAAACTTGTCAATACTGCAAAGATGTACAATGAGAGTAATCAATAATAAACTGGTGAAAGCAAGCAGCGTTGTCTTTCGTTGGTTCTTTATTTGAAGTGCTTCAAAGGTACATGTATCACAGAGTACAGAGTAGTCTGCAGGAGTGCACACAGGGTATAATGTGTGAGTGTGTTTTATAGAGGACTGTTGCTGTGCAGGAAGTAAAAGAGATAAGACTTTCCTTAGAAAACTTTTATCTTACAATGCTCTCATAGGGAGAGCCACATCCTCCAGGTACGACCTCGGCAGGAAGCTACCGTGTGGTACAACAGGTCGAGTTGACCAAACAATTTCTAAGCATAATATCATCATTTGGTTTTACCATATAAAGTAATATAAGAAATTGCCATGTGTGGACGCTGCACCAATGCGGAAGGAATGGCTCGAATAGTGTTCTGAGCATATCCCCAAAATAAGCAACACGTTGCAGAAGTGTTTCTGGAACCAGGAACGTGTGGCCATTTTCCCTGTTTCGGTGAGAAAGAGTGGGTGTTGAGGCATTGCGTGTACATCGTACCTTGCGCTGACGTATTTGGTTAGTGGCTCGTATGGCTGGGATACGAGTTCAGGCGGAAGATGTGGATGGGGAAAGAAATTCCCAGCTGATCCATTTTACCGTGGAGGGCTAACAGCTGCCGTTTCGTGCATCTGTCTGCCTGTAAGTAGTTTGACAAGAGGAGAGTGATGCGCTGTACTTTCTCTGAGGGTAGAGAAGCCTGGAAAGACATTGAGTCCAGGGTGATGCCTAGAAACTCAATGGAGGTTGTAGGCCCTGAGATTTTCTCTTCAGACAGAGGAATGTCAAGGTCTGAAAAATGTTTGTATAAGTGTGCTCAGCCCGTGGCAGGGGGGTGAGGATGGTGGAGTGACAGTGAGAAAGTCGTCGAGAAGATGGAGCACATAGGGGAGTCTGTGGTTGCTTGTCAAGATCCGGCACAAAGCTTCTGAAAGGGAATCAAAGATTTTGGGACTGCTTCTGCAGCCGAATATGAGGCGTACTGAGAAGTAATAGGCTCCCTTCTGGTACACTCCAAAGAAACGCCAGAAGTCTGAGTGAATAGGCAAGATCTTGAGTGCATTGGTGATGTCTGCCTTAGAGAGCCATGCTCCACGGCCTGCTGAGCGGATGAGGGTGATGGCGTGGTCGATGTTTGCGTATTGCACCGAAAGGTCTGGGCTTGGAATGTTGCTGTTAATGCTCGGGATGGCTGAGCCATGTGGAGAAGACAGGTCTATTATGAGCCTCTTTTCCCGGAGTATTTCCGAGTAGCTATGCCTACTGGACTGATGCGGACACTGGAAAGGGGGGACTATCGAATGGCCTATCATGAATCCTTCTTTGACTTCTTTGGCCAGTAAGGTGTTGAAGGTGTGAGGTTCTGTTAAAGCGGGCTGAAGGTTGTGACAGATGTGAGATGTGTCAGGCAGTATTGCTATGCCTGGGTGGAAACCATGGGTGAAGCCATTGGTGAGAAAGTAAACAATCTATCTGGATGATTCACTGAGGCGGTAGCTAAGTTGCTTATCTTGACGGGTGTGCTGAGGTGCTGTGCTAGTAAATCTGCTGGTGTAGTTGGGTTGTGAGGGCGGGTGCTCCTGGCATGAGCGCCACCGCAGAAAGAGCAGAGGTGCATGAGGCCGCAGCTAGAAAGAGAGCAGCCTAGGTCATTGAAATTGTTGCACGCCGTCCTGCCTCCCTGGTAGAGGATTGGCCTTCCGTGTCTGTCGACACCCTTTGAAACGGGGACGTTGGCTGGTGAACGTTCGTTTGCGGGCCTAGGGATGATGGGAGGTGGGGGTGCGGCAGTTGACAGGTGGTTGAAGGTTGAGGCGTTGCCTCTTGATGGAAAGGGGAGTGAGCGGGGTGGCTCGGGTGGTGGAGCGTTGACTGAGCACGCTGAGGCCGGGTGGGAGTGGGCTCCGCAGAATTGGCAAGAGAGGGATGCGCGTGCTGCGAAGATGCGGCAGTAAAGCTCGGAGTCCGGAGCGCCGCAGTATGTTCCCTGGTTGAATTGCTTGATGCGGCCGGTGGCTTGGCTAGCAAAGTGGATGTGGTAGGTGTAAAAACCTGAGCCTCCGAAGCGTAAGGCCATGTCGAGCTCTCTGAGGAGGTACTCGTCTAACTCGGTTCTGCGTGTGGGATAGACTGAGCAGATGACGTCGCGGTAAAGGGAAAGCTAGGGCGAACTCTGCGGGGGGTTAAGTCCTTAGACCTCAGAGGTGTTGGTCTGCATTTCCCTGGGCTGGCTAGTGTCGATGATTGATGGCTGTAGGAGCCGAGTTTACATAATTACCTAGGAGAATCTGCTGGCGCAAGAAGGGGGACACAGGGGAAGGGCGATAAACTGAGGAGGCTGGCTGGATGAGTGGTGTTGCTGTGGCTAGAGTGTAGCTGGTTGCACAGGGAGGAAAAACATTTGGGTGTTGGGGGAGGGGGAGGGGGAAAGGATAGACCAGTTGGGAAAGAAGGTACTGGGTAAGAGTCAGCTAATGGGTAGCATGGGTTACTGGGTGAGGCGCTGTTGCTACGGGGTTAGCTGCTAAAGGAGGAAGGTAAGCAGAAGCTGGGTTGCTGTGGACTGCTGAAGGTAGAGAAGAAGAAGGGATGGAGGGATGTATGTACAAGGGGATTTCGTGAAGCCTGTGAGCACAGGGATGAGAGAAAGGTTGACATGAGCTGCGACATGTCAGACACAGAGAGAGCAGGCATAGAGGGCAATACGACCTGGCCCCCACCAGGGGGTACTGGTGAGTCGGGCTGTGTCCGTGGAGGAGGACGGAGGCCTGTGACGTCACGACCCGTGGTACGCGCGCCGCGCGGTGGTTGACTCTGGAGCAGGAAGAGCTGTGTGTCTCGTTGTTCTTGCCGTTGTGCTGCTGTAGGCTTTGTAGAGGTTGAACATTCTAGCCTTGTTGTCATTTTGGTGAAAGTGGATGCCGTTTTCTTTCAGGAAGCGTTGGAGTTGAGTTCGGGCCCCGTTTCGGAGCGCAGCTCCGTCCGAGAGGCGTGTCGAGTGCGCCGCTGCGAGTGGCCGGGGGCTGCTAATGAGGCAGGCTGCCGTTGGTGGGGAGATTGGAGCTGGCTGTGCATGTTGTGGCCCCGGTTGTTTGCCCTTACTGGCGGAGTAGACGAAGCCTGGGACCTGTCTGGAGTTGGAGGTGTCTCTTTGGGGGAGCTTGAGTGGGAGCGGTGGCGGCTGGTGTGTGGGACACTGATTGCCGAGCGCACGCGGCTCCGTTCGGATGCTTGGCTTAGATCCGACTGGTCTGGCTGTCAGTCCTTGAAAGGATGGAGACAAGCAGTGGCCGGAAGTTTTGCCGGATATAAATAGGGGTGGCTGTGGTTCGAGGAGGAGTTTTAGGCGTGGCCATGCTCCTTAACAATTTAACCTCATATGTTGTAAAAAGTGTATAAAAACGCATGTGTGTGTATGACAGAGTGGAAACTGAACAAATTAATAAAAGGTCCATTTTCTTCTTCTTCATAGCTGAGCATACACAGAAGACCCCCAGAGGAACCAGCATTGCAGTTATTATAATACTACGAGTGAAAATATATGTAAGTATTGATCATTTGTGTTGTTTGTATTATATGTTCCAGAGGTGGGACCAAGTCATTGTTTTGCAAGTCACAAGTAAGTCAAGTCCCGAGTCAAGTCCCTGAGGGAGGATTAGGCAAATGATGCCGCTGGCGTCACTTCTTCTTCTTCTGCTTTGGGTTTACTGGCAGGCCACAAACAACTTCACGGCGTATACTGCCACCCGAAGTCCCCGGCCGGAAGTCCCCGGAGTTGGGGATTGGCTTCAGTAAAAGCAGCTGGTGGTCCCAGCAGCTTCTACCATGTGCGGTTACCCAAAACGACGGACCTGATTCCCCTTGCATTCCTCCAGAGTCAAAATTTGTCAGAGTAATTTCTTTGAGAACCAGAGAAAAGGGATGAAAATTAGAAAATGTATCCCAAAATAATGCCTCACAACGCGGGTAGAGTCCCCTGTCAACTCCCCTTGCATTCCTCCAGAGTCACATTTGGAGTGAGAATCAGGAGAAAGGGGGGAAAATGAACAAAAAGTATCCGAAAATATATATATATGTTACAGAGTGATAGTCAGGCTGTTGAGCTTGACTGCGGCCAATCACCACATGTGGTGATTCTGTCACCACATGTTTATGATGGCCGATTGGCCAATTTGGCTGCTCCAAGATCCCCAAAAGACAGACTAAACACCTCCAGCATGTGTCCCTAACATGGGCACTCAGGTTATTTCACACCTCCAGGAGAGAGAACGGGAAAAGCCCCTCTCTTTGGCGGCTCACAGACCCCCAAAGGAGGGACTAAACACCTCCAGCATGTCTCCCTCACATGGGCACTCTGCTTATTTCACACCTCCAGGAGAGGGACCAGTAATTGCACTATCTGTGGCCCCTCACAGAGCCCCAAACGAAGGACTAATGACCTTCGGGACGTCTCCCTCACATGCGCACTTCCATAACCTTGCACACCGTGAGTCCCCGGGCCCCCGGACTTAAGCACTCCCCCACGGACTAAACCCAGATGATCACACCCTCCAGAACCTCATGCCCCTGGTAACCCTAAAAGGGGGTAAGGAATGTTCCGGTTTTTGGACAAAATTAACATGGGATCACTCCGGTCAATGTACGTACTTCGTCTCACTGGAATATTAATGGCCAGATTGAATACAACATCGACCCAAATTCTCCGGTCAATGACAGGAGAGTTTTGAAAGTGACAAAACACTTTTCCACACATTTAAAAACACTTAATCAATGTTTACCCAGGATCCATGCACCTTCCCTGGCTTGTAAAATGTGGTGATGCGCCCTGGAGGTAGCGGGCAGGCTCTGTCCGTGATGCTGAACCCCAGCCTGTCTATGTGGAATACAAAAACAAACAAAGACAAACACCTTTAAGGTCACCAGGGGCGTGAGGTTCTGGTTCTGGCAGTGTGCATGGAGGGGTTTGACCTGGCCCCCTGACACAATGCACATAGTCCAGAGCTCGCTGGGGTCCTGCATATGCTTTAATCACACTTTTGTCCATTTGCCTATCAGTTTGTTAACCAAATGGACAGAGGCTGCGTTTTCCCCCTAAAAGTGACTTTTAATGGTGGCCCTTGCGTTTAAATGATGGGTCTTATCATTCACAAGGGTCCCCGACACAATGCACACAGCCTGGAGCAGTGGAGCAGCGGCTGGGCCGTGTTCCCCCTTTTGTCCATTTGCCTATCAGTTTGTTAACCAAATGGACAGAGCCTGCGTTTTACCCCTAAAAGTGACTTTTAATGGTGGTTTTTGCATTTAAATGATGGGTCCTATCATTCAAAAGGGTCCCCGACACAATGCACATAGTCTGGAGCTCACTGGGGTCCTGCATATGAATTAATCACACTTTTGTCCATTTGCCTATCAGTTTGTTAACCAAATGGACAGAGGCTGCGTTTTCCCCCTAAAAGTGACTTGTAATGGTGGCCCTTGCGTTTAAATGATGGGTCTTATCATTCACAAGGGTCCCCGACACAATGCACACAGCCTTCGAGCAGTGGAGCAGCGGCTGGGCCGTGTTCCCCCTTTTGTCCATTTGCCTATCAGTTTGTTAACGAAATGGACAGAGCCTGCGTTTTCCCCCTAAAAGTGACTTTTAATGGTGGTTTTTGCATTTAAATGATGGGTTTTATCATTCACAAGGGTCCCCGACACAATGCACATAGTCTGGAGCTCGCTGGGGTCCTACATATGCTTTAATCACACTTTTGTCCATTTGCCTATCAGTTTGTTAACCAAATGCACAGAGGCTGCGTTTTCCCCCTAAAAGTGACTTTTAATCATTTTTTTTGCGTTTAAATGATGGGTCTTATCATTCACAAGCGTCCCTGACATAATGCACATAGTCTGGAGCTCGCTGGGGTCCTGCATATGCTTTAATCACACTTTTGTCCATTTGCCTATCAGTTTGTTAACGAAATGGACAGAGCCTGCGTTTTCCCCCTAAAAGTGACTTTTAATGGTGCTTTTTGCATTACAATGATGGGTCTTATCATTCACAAGGGTCCCCGACACAATGCACATAGTCTGGAGCTCACTGGGGTCCTGCATATGCTTTAATCACACTTTTGTCCATTTGCCTATCAGTTTGTTAACGAAATGGACAGAGCCTGCGTTTTCCCCCTAAAAGTGACTTTTAATCGTGGTTTTTGCGTTTAAATTATGGGTCTTATCATTCACAAGGGTCCCTGACATAATGCACATAGTCTGGAGCTCGCTGGGGTCCTGCATATCCTTTAATCAGGCGTTTTAACACTTTTCCCCACGTAAATGATTTTTAATCATTTTTTCGGGGCTATATAAATCAAATTCCTGTTTATGCAGAGCACAATTGTACCTTTTATTATTTTAATGTATTTGCATTATATATCTTTGGGCTATAAAAGCGACATATTTGGATGACTTTGTCAGTTTATGGAGCTTATACTACAAATCCCGGAGGATCCGGGCCAAATTTGGGAGCTCATAGACGGCCTGCCATAGGCCCCCACCCGTGGAAAGAAAAAAAAATGAAAGAAAACGGTCAATTATATGTTAAAATAATCAAAAAATGAACTTTTGAAATTAAAACGGAGAAGGGGCTCAGAAGAAGGGGCTCCGATGCTCAAGTGTTCGGGGCTTCGGGACGAAGCCCCGAACACTTTTCCCCTCCCCCGTTGCAATGTACAACGGAGAGGGGAATCCAGACTTCCCCTCCTCCGTTGTAAAAAAACGTTCATGTTTTCCAAGCTACTGTCTGCACGAAATCGGAAACCCGGTTTTTGAGAGGACTCAGAAAAAAAACGGCTGTGTAACTTCATGGAGGAATTCATCCGCTGTATGTGCACTCTGGCTCGGATACATTTTGTTGCCCGGAGACCCCCCAGCATGGTTCTTACCAAACTTTAAGTTTTTGAACTGGGCTCCGGAGGAAGGCAAGGGGAGTTGACAGGGGACTCAATCCGCCTCATGAGGCACTATTCTCGGATACATTTCAACACTTTTAGCCATTTTTGATGGTTCTCCAAAAAATAACTCTGACTTTTTCAGAGTGTGGAGGAATGCGAGGGGAGTTGACAGGGGACTCAATCCGCCTCATGAGGCACTATTCTCGGATACATTTCAACACTTTTAGCCATTTTTGATGGTTCTCCAAAAAATAACTCTGACTTTTTCAGAGTGTGGAGGAATGTAAGGGGAGTTGACAGGGGACTCTACCCGCCTTATGGGGCACTATTCTCGTATACATTTCAACACTTTTAGCCATTTTTGATGGTTCTCCAAAAAATAACTCTGACTTTTTCAGAGTGTGGAGGAATGCGAGGGGAGTTGACAGGGGACTCAATCCGCCTCATGAGGCACTATTCTCGGATACATTTCAACACTTTTAGCCATTTTTGATGGTTCTCCAAAAAATAACTCTGACTTTTTCAGAGTGTGGAGGAATGCGAGGGGAGTTGACAGGGGACTCTACCCGCCTTATGGGGCACTATTCTCGGATACATTTCAACACTTTTAGCCATTTTTGATGGTTCTCCAAAAAGTAAAGTGTTACTTTGTGAGTGTGGAGGAATGCAAGGGGAGTTGACAGGGGACTCAATCCGCCTCATGAGGCACTATTCTCGGATACATTTCAACACTTTTAGCCATTTTTGATGGTTCTCCAAAAAGTAAAGTGTTACTTTGTGAGTGTGGAGGAATGCGAGGGGAGTTGACAGGGGACTCTACCCGCCTTATGGGGCACTATTCTCTGATACATTTCAACACTTTTAGCCATTTTTGATGGTTCTCCAAAAAGTAAAGTGTTACTTTGTGAAAGTGGAGGAATTTAAGGGGAGTTGACAGGGGACTCAATCCGCCTCATGAGGCACTATTCTCGGATACATTTCAACACTTTTAGCCATTTTTGATGGTTCTCCAAAAAGTAAAGTGTTACTTTGTGAGTGTGGAGGAATGCAATGGGAGTTGACAGGGGACTCAATCCGCCTCATGAGGCACTATTCTCGGATACATTTCAACACTTTTAGCCATTTTTGATGGTTCTCCAAAAAATAACTGACTTTTTCAGAGTGTGGAGGAATGCGAGGGGAGTTGACAGGGGACTCTACCCGCCTTATGGGGCACTATTCTCGGATACATTTCAACACTTTTAGCCATTTTTGATGGTTCTCCAAAAAATAACTCTGACTATTTCAGAGTGTGGAGGAATGCGAGGGGAGTTGACAGGGGAATCTACCCGCCTTATGGGGCACTATTCTCGGATACATTTCAACACTTTTAGCCATTTTTGATGGTTCTCCAAAAAATAACTCTGACTTTTTCAGAGTGTGGAGGAATGCGAGGGGAGTTGACAGGGGACTCTACCCGCCTTATGGGGCACTATTCTCGGATACATTTCAACACTTTTAGCCATTTTTGATGGTTCTCCAAAAAGTAAAGTGTTACTTTGTGAGTGTGGAGGAATGCAAGGGGAGTTGACAGGGGACTCAATCCGCCTCATGAGGCACTATTCTCTGATACATTTCAACACTTTTAGCCATTTTTGATGGTTCTCCAAAAAGTAAAGTGTTACTTTGTGAGTGTGGAGGAATGCGAGGGGAGTTGACAGGGGACTCTACCCGCCTTATGGGGCACTATTCTCGGATACATTTTTTCATTTTCACCCATTTTTTATGGAACTCCAAAAAGACAAGTTAGTCTTTTTTTTCCCTTCTTCTTCTGATTTCTCACTGATTGAATGGCAAACGCGACCCGCCATCGGAGGGCCTCCGCCGGCCCGGCCTCGTGCCGGTGCTCTGGCGGTCGGTTCCTCCGAACTGCGGGTTCGATTCTTATGGCCGGGACGGATGAGGGAAACGTCGGGGGGGTCTGCTGGAGGCTCCTGCTGGAGTCTTGCGTTTCACGGGGACCTGGCTCGAAAAACTCGAAACCCTGACTCCAGTGCGGTGTTGCGGCCATGCGCCTCCGGGTACCAGACTCCCCTGCCTCCTCCGTGTTGCGTGGGCTGCGTGGGGGTAACCCTGCGTGTCCGTTACCCTGCGTGTCTCTTACCTCCCAGGCCGACCGATATGAAGCATTTCCAAGACGAACCGTCTGACTCAGGGGTCCCACCACGGGTTCCGTAGTGGGGTGGAAGTTCCACCTCCCCACTTCGCCGCGGAATGCAAGACAAACACCTGTTTCTCTCATCTTCCACTCTGGCATAGCGGCCTTAGTCGGCTGCGGCATTCAGCAATTGGCCTTGCTCCGGGCACCGGACCCTACTTCATCAAACTACCTGTTTGATCCTGCGTAACAACCACATATATGCTTGTCTGCAAAGACATTGATCGAATGGCAAACGTGACCCGCCATCGGAAGGCCTCCGCCGGCCCGGCCTCGTGCCGGTGCTCTGGCGGTCAGTTCATCAAAACTGCGGGTTTGACTCTGCTTCTGGGGCGGACAAAGTCAGCGGCGAATGCCGGAGCGCATATATGCTTGTCTGCAAAGAGGGACATGCCTGGTCCCGCCCAGGTGTTCTTCTACGGCTAGTGTCCAGCCAGCTGCGGTATCAGCAAATTTGACCCGCTATCGGAGGGTCTCCTCCCCGGGTCCAGCTTCCGGTGCTTGGCGGTCGGTTCATCCAAACTGCGGGTGCTCCTGGAGCGGACAAAGATATGTGTATTTGCCTGAAGGATGGAAATAAACAAAGAATGATATTTTACAGGACATGACGGATATGTGTTTTTTCCAGGCTTTTTGGAAATAAACCAAATGTGATTTTGAAGTGCATTATGTAGCTCATTTACCCATGTGATGTTGTGCAGTACATTACTGAGCTCATTTAACGATATGGTGTACCAGGCGAAGTGGGATGCTGCCATGTCCCAACTGGTCTCCGGAGGAATATAAGGAGAGTTGACAGGGGACTCTGCCCAGTGCTCATGAACCAAATGAGGGGTGTGTTAGAGGGGAAGGCTCTGGCTGTTTCTGCAGCCTCTGCTTCTACCTTCTCTCCCCACCCCGATACCAGCGCGTGCCTGCTGTAAAAGGCAGGTGCACGGGCTCTTACTGCCACTAACTCTGAGCCTGGCTCCCGAGCAGCACGTTCTCCCCGGCAGTTCGCCAGCAGATGAAAAACACCCACCTCTCCGCCTCTTCCGAGGGACGAGGGAATCGCGCGGGGGGGTCTGCTGGAGGTTCCTGCCGGGTGCTCCGTACTGCGTTTCACCGGGACCTGGCTCGAAAAACTCGGAACTCTGACTCCAGTGCGGTGTGGCGGTCTCGCCCTGGCCATCCACCGTGCGCCTCCGGGTACCTGACTCCCCTGCCTCCTCCGGGGGCAGGTGCGAGGGGTTCAATGCCTCCTCCCCCCGCTGCGGCAAAAGCCGGAGCGGGATGGAGCGCCCGGAGGTACTGTTATCCCCACGTTTTTGTACCCAAAACTGTCTTGTGAGCTCGTGGCAGAACCATGAAACAAAAAACAATCAATGTATCGGACCCATCACCAGCCCCGCGTTGGTGCGGAGGTGGGACCATTTTAACCAGGTGGTAACCCAAGTCCTCCCCTTGGTCCGTGTTCCCTGCATTGAAGCATCGGACCCATGGTTGCAATCACCAGTTGGCTAACGCATATAAACGGAGAAACAGGAAACCATTTAAATATAATTCATTGTGTGTGTTTTGGGAAGGATGTTGACCGAATGCCCGGTGTGCAGTCTCCGCTATCTGGCTTTGAATAAGCACCTTAAGCACAAACATGCAGTGCGGAACCTGGAGGAAAGAGGCAACATTCTTAAAATGGCCAGTGGTAGAATAAATGTTCGGACCAAACCCTGTCCCATCACAGGGTGTTCGTATGCTGGGAAGAAACTACACCGTCATGTAACTCGTGACCACCCTGAGTTCTCCCGAGATGAGGCACATCAGGTCATGGCAAGGCTGAAGCATAGTGTGGCCATGCAGTTGCTCCATGACCTCCGAGAGACTAATCCCATCATTGGAATGGCTACATTATTGGATATAGACAATGAGGAGGAATACCCGGTGCACCCTCCACCCTTCTCCCCACATACCGAGTGCGATGAAGAGGACTGCATGCAGGTGAGGCTGGACAACGTGGCATTGAGGGCTCAGAAGGATGCCCTCATTGATGAGGTGAAGACCCTGCGCTCCAGGCTAAAACAGGGTCTAAAACCCAGGAAGCAGAATGCCACCGCTGCTCTGCTTGAGGAAGACGAAGAATGTATACGATTTAAGGGCGTAGCAATCTCAAGTACCCCCGGCATGAACACAGTAGCCTCCGGCAGCAATACCCCTCTCAAGACCCCGGTGAAGACTGTCATGCGGTCCATAGAAGCCTCTGCGAGTGAGACCCCTCTCAAGTCTGTGATGCGGTCCCCAGAAGCCTCCGGAAGCAAGACCCCGGTGAAGACTGTCATGCGGTCCCCAGAATCCTCCGGAAGCAAGACCCCGGTGAAGACTGTCATGCGGTCCGACAAATCCTCCGGTAGTGAGACCCCGGTGAAGACTGTCATGCGGTCCCCAGAAGCCTCCGGTAGTGAGACCCCGGTAAAGACTGTCATGCCGTCCCCAGAAGCCTTCGGAAGCAAGACCCCAGTGAAGACTGTCATGCGGTCCCCAGAAGCCTCCGGAAGCAAGACCCCGGTGAAGACTGTCATGCGGTCCCCAGAAGCCTCCAGAAGCAAGACCCCGGTGAAGACTGTCATGCGGTCCCCAGAAGCCTCCGGAAGCAAGACCCCGGTGAAGACTGTCATGCGGTCCATAGAAGCCTCTGCGAGTGAGACCCCTCTCAAGTCTGTGATGCGGTCCCCAGAAGCCTCCGGAAGCAAGACCCCGGTGAAGACTGTCATGTGGTCCCCAGAAGCCTCCGGTAGTGAGACCCCGGTGAAGACTGTCATGCGGTCCATAGAAGCCTCTGCGAGTGAGACCCCTCTCAAGTCTGTGATGCGGTCCCCAGAAGCCTCTGGAAGCAAGACCCCGGTGAAGACTGTCATGCGGTCCGTAGAAGCCTCCTGTAGTGAGACCCCTGTATGCCAGAAGACCCGTGCGTCTGTCTCCAATAAGCTGAAAGGTAATCTGGCTAAGGACTGGCCCTCTCCCCAAAATCAATGGTCCACTGGGAAGGGACGGGGGAATACCATGCGTGAAATCACGTTGCCTAAAAGCATGGAGATGTACATTCAGACATACAGAGGTCATTGTGAGGGTCTCGCACCGACAGTAAAATGGAAAGAGAATTGTATGTCCAATGTCAGCCGGATAAAGAACTTCCTAGTATTCATGGCCTATGGTGTTGACCGGCTGTCAGACTGGCTGTTTCTAAAAGACACAAAGAGGGTCCGTGGCTGGAGCGAGTATATTTCAGAGTCGGGCCGGACAGTCACAACATCGCTGTTGTTCCTGAAGACTGTGAACCATTTCCTGAGGTACTTGTCTGCATCAAAGCTCCGGGGGTGCAGGCTCACCCAGTCTGATATGACCCACATCATCAGAGAAGTGAAAGCCAACATTAACGATTTGAAAAAGTCTGTCACTCTCCACCAGTTTAAGGTGAAGAGGGACAAGCTGGATCGTCTGCCGAGCCAGGCGGAGCTTCTCGCCGCCATGGCGGCCGCTGAGAAGCGCATCCCTGATCTCCTTGACCTGATGGCTAGCAATCCGACCTCAATCACCCAGTACCTGCTATATGGCTATCTAACCCTCCATTGGAGCCTCCTGTATGGCCACCGTCCGGGTGTGTACGCAAACATGACCAACACGGAGGTCTTTGAGGCGGACAGAAGGGGCACTGCTGAGGGCTACATCATCCACGTGCAGGATCACAAGACTGCCAAGACATTTGGTGAAGCACAGCTGGTGCTTACAATAAAGGAGTTTAGCTGGGTCATGCGGTGGATGGGGATAAAAGAGGGCTTGTCGGGTCCTCAGAGTGAATTCTTCCTTTTCACATCGGGGAAGCAGGCTTCCAAGAACCTGAACGCTCACTTGAAGAGGGCTTGGGCTGTTGCTGGGCTAGAAACAGCCGTCACCTTCACCATCTTGCGCACTGCCCTGGCTGACAATATCAAGCATCACCAAGATCCAGAAAGCAGGTCGATTCTCGCTAGGTTTATGTGCCACGACGTAAGCACTGCAGACCGGTTCTACGCGAATACGCCTGGAATAAAGGAGGCATTGAAGATCCGCTCCATGTTCAGGGCGGCGGCAGCAGCTGCAGCAGCATCATCATCAGAAGGAGGTCTACCACCGTCAGCTACCTCCAAAGAGGACTCAGGGGCGGAGAACAGCGATACCTCTTCTTCAGGACCGATTGATACTCCTGATGAGGGGAAAGGGGCCGTTGACTCAACCTTTTTCCCCCGGTGCACTGTACAAGTTAGACGGCTAATATGGCCACCAGGCCCCTGTTAATCATGTTGTAATCATGTTGTTATTATGTTTATTTTGTATACTGTTTTTGTAAAAATGGTGTGATAATTAAATAAATAAAAAAACATTAGTATAACCTTGAAGGTTCCCAGGGGCAAATACAGTGCCAGGTATCAGACTATTTAAACAATGTGTACCAATGATTAAGACACCTTCCCTGGCTTGTAAAATGCGGTGATGCGCCCTGGACGTATCAGACTATTTTAAACAACTTTTCCCTGCCTTTCAAACACGTGGGTGTTTTAGCCTGTCATTTTGCAGGATATCATTTAAAATTGACCCTCTCGTGAAAATGGACATATTCTGTGCATTTCCGGGAGAGGTTACATGTTAAATTATATCCTGCAAAATGACAGGCTAAAACGCTCTTCCATACGTTTAAAAACACTTTTCCGACTATTTTAAACAACTTTTCCCCGCCTTTCAAACACTTGTTCCTGGGTTATAGCCTGTCATTTTGCAGGATATCATTTAACATGGAATCTCTCCTGGAAATGGACATATTCTGTGCATTTCCAGGAGATGTTCAATGTTAAATGATATCCTGCAAAATGACAGGCTACAACTCTCTTCCAGACGTTTAAAAACACTTTCCCCGACCATTTAAACATTATTACTGGCTTGTAAAGTGCGGTGATGAGCCCTGACAGTATCAGACTATTTAAAGGGTTACCAGGAGCATGAGAATATCCTCCAAAGAAGGGGTGGTAGTGTCATGAATAAGGCCGAATATGGATGCCGATGTGCGGACGGTAAAGCACCGCAAAATCCACCCCCTTTAGGGTAACCAGGGCCATGAAGTTCTGTAGGGTGTGAACATCTGGGTTTAGTCCGTGGGGGAGTGCTTAAGTCCGGGGGCCCGGGGTCTCACGGTGCACGAGGTTATGGAAGTACCACTGTTGCCGGAGGTCCTCAGTCCGTCCTTTGGGGCTCTGTCAGGGGCTACAGAGACGTGGTTTTCCCGGTCCCTCTCCTGGAGGTATGAAATAACCTGAGCTCCATGTGAGGGAGAGAGGCTGGATGTCATTAGGCCGTCCTTTGGGGCTCTGTGAGGTGCCCAAGAGAGGTGCCTTTCCCGGTCAATTTTAATGGAAGTCTGACATGAGCAGAGTGTGCATGTGAGGGAGCCTTGCTGGAGCTGCTTAGTCCGTCCTTTGGGGCTCTGTGAGGTGCTTTTCCCGGTCTATTTTAATGGAAGTCTGACATGAGCAGAGTGTGCATGTGAGGGAGCCGTGCTGGAGCTGCTTAGTCCGTCCTTTGGGGCTCTGTGAGGTGCTTTTCCCGGTCTATTTTAATGTAAGTCTGACATGAGCAGAGTGTGCATGTGAGGGAGCCGTGCTGGAGCTGCTTAGTCCGTCCTTTGGGGCTCTGTGAGGGGCAAAATAGAGGTGTTTTTCCCGGTCTATTTTAATGTAAGTCTGACATGAGCAGAGTGTGCATGTGAGGGAGCCGTGCTGGAGCTGCTTAGTCCGTCCTTTGGGGCTCTGTGAGGGGCTAAATAGAGGTGTTTTTCCCGGTCTATTTTAATGTAAGTCTGACATGAGCAGAGTGTGCATGCTTTGAAACTAATCCACCCACGCTTAGCATGCTATTTTAGGGTATAAATCGTACCTTGTCACCATGCATGTAGCTGCATTTAAAAAAAGCTTACAGCACCGGGTATTCCCAGGCGGTCTCCCATCCAAGCACTGACACGGCCCGACCCTGCATTACTATGGGTCTCTGAAACAATCTGACTTTTACCACACTGTGAGCAGGGTTTAATCCAATTTTCAGCACTCTTTCCCCCGCAGAAACTAGTTTAAATCACCGTGGTCACCATGGTGGGGATTTAGGAATGTACCTGTGTGTGGCGCGGAGCTTCCCTGCACTTTAAATCCATTGATTTGCCCTGTTTTTGTTGTATTTTTTACTATTAATGCACTGTGCTCCCTGGGACGACGCGCCCTCCTGTGGGGACACATGAGAACTGCACTCAAATCACTTTGTGCTTTTTAAACAGTTTAACATATTTTTTTCCACATTTAAAAACCGCTTTCTGCCCTTGAAATCATTTCTAATCATTATTACCGTTATGGAGGGGCTGCAGGAACACTTTCCCCGCCTTGCAAACATTTATTCCTGGTTAAAATAATCAATTTGTTCCGCCTGCTTTCCGTCAGCACCTCTGCGGCTGTCGGATTAACACAGATGAATGCACTTTTAACACTCACGCAGCCAGAATTCCTGCTCTTTTCCTGGGTTACAAAGTGAGGTGACGCAGCCTGTCCTCTGAGTCTCCCCGCCTCTCAGACACTTATTTCTGGGTAAAAAAAGCCATGTGCTCCGCCCCCTGGATCTCTGCATGTGTGTGTGCCTGTGAGTCTCTGGCTACTGTCCACATGCCCGCATTATGAGGCACTATTTTCGGATACATTTTCTCATTTTCACCACTTTTCATGTTTTTATTATGTATATTGTTATATTATTATTATTATTGTATATATGTATACTGTGTATACTGTTTTTGTAAAAATCATGTAATTATTAAATAAATAATAAAACATGAATATAACCTTGAAGGTTCCCAGGGGCAAATACAGTGCCAGGTGTCAGACTATTTAAAATATGTTTACCCAGGATTCAGACACCTTCCCTGGCTTGTAAAATGCGGTGATGCGCCCTGGAGGTATCAGACTATTTCAAACAACTTTCCCCCGCCTTTCAAACACTTGTTCCTGGGTTATAGCCTGTCATTTTGCACGATATCATTTAACATGGAATCTCTCCTGGAAATGGACATACTCTGTGCATTTCCAGGAGAGGTTACATGTTAAATTATATCCTGCAAAATGACAGGCTACAACTCTCTTCCATACGTTTAAAAACACTTTTCCGACTATTTTA
The DNA here is from genome assembly GCF_949606895.1 of Notothenia rossii. Taxonomy (NCBI): domain Eukaryota; kingdom Metazoa; phylum Chordata; class Actinopteri; order Perciformes; family Nototheniidae; genus Notothenia; species Notothenia rossii. Next base: position 45,197,014 of record NC_136905.1, on the reverse strand, counting down.
AACAACTTTTCCCCGCCTTTCAAACACTTGTTCCTGGGTTATAGCCTGTCATTTTGCACGATATCATTTAATATGGAATCTCTCCTGGAAATGGACATATTCTTTGCATTTCCAGGGGGGGTTACATGTTAAATTATATCCTGCAAAATGACAGGCTACAACTCTCTTCCATACATTTAAAAACACTTTTCCAACTATTTAAAACAACTTTTCCCCGCCTTTCAAACACTTGTTCCTGGGTTATAGCCTGTCATTTTGCACGATATCATTTAACATGGAATCTCTCCTGGAAATTGACATATTCTGTGCATTTCCAGGAGAGGTTACATGTTCAATTATATCCTGCAAAATGACAGGCTACAACTCTCTTCCATACGTTTAAAAACACTTTTCCGACTATTTTAAACAACTTTTCCCCGCCTTTCAAACACTTGTTCCTGGGTTATAGCCTGTCATTTTGCACGATATCATTTAACATGGAATCTCTCCTGGAAATGGACATATTCTGTGCACTTCCAGGAAATGTTCAATGTTAAATTATATCCTGCAAAATGACAGGCTACAACTCTCTTCCAGACGTTTAATAACACTTTTCCCGACCATTTAAACATTATTTCTGGCTTGTAAAGTGCGGTGATGAGCCCTGACAGTATCAGACTATTTAAAGGGTTACCAGGAGCATGAGAATATCCTCCACAGAAGGGGTGGTGGTGCCGTGAATAAGGCCGAATATGGATGCCGATGTGCGGACGGTAAAGCACAGCAAAATCCACCCCCTTTAGGGTAACCAGGGGCATGAAGTTCTGTAGGGTGTGAACATCTGGGTTTAGTCCGTGGGGGAGTGCTTAAGTCCGGGAGTCCGGGGACTCACGGTGTGCAAGGTTATGGAGGTGCCCATGTCAGGGAAACATGCTGGAGGTCTGTGGTCCGTCCTTTGGGGGTCTTGGAGGGGCCACAGAGAGGAGATTTCCCCGGTCTCTGTCCTGGATGAGTGAAATAAACAGAGTCTCCATTTCAGGGACACAAGCTGGAGGTCTCTCTCCCGAGAGTGGACGTCCATTGCCTGTAAATAGGTCTAACATTAGGTCTGTCACTTTGGCTAACCGCACCACTGTCGGTCGTCTCCCGAGAGTGGACGTCCATTGCCTGTAAATAGGGCTAACATTAGGTCTGTCACTTTGGCTATCCGCACCACTGTCTGTCGTCTCCCGAGAGTGGACGTCCATTGCCCCTAAATAGGGGTAGGGAATGTTCCGGTTTTTGGACAAAATTAACATGGGATCACTCCGGTCAATGTACGTACCTCGTCTCACTGGAATATTAATGGCCAGATTGAATACAACATCGACCCAAATTCTCCGGTCAATGACAGGAGAGTTTTGAAAGTGACAAAACACTGTTCCACACATTTAAAAACACTTAATCAATGTTTACCCAGGATCCATGCACCTTCCTTGGCTTGTAAAATGTGGTGATGCGCCCTGGAGGTAGCGGGCAGGCTCTGTCCGTGGTGCTGAACCCCAGCCTGTCTATGTGGAATACAAAAACAAACAAAGACAAACACCTTTAAGGTCACCAGGGGCGTGAGGTTCTGGTTCTGGCGGTGTGCATGGAGGGGTTTGACCTGGCCCCCTGACACAATGGACATAGTCTGGAGCTCGCTGGGGTCCTGCATATGCTTTAATCACACTTTTGTCCATTTGCCTATCAGTTTGTTAACCAAATGGACAGAGGCTGCGTTTTCATCCTAAAAGTGACTTTTGATGGTGGCCCTTGCGTTTAAATGATGGGTCTTATCATTCACAAGGGTCCCCGACACAATGCACATAGTCTGGAGCTCACTGGGGTCCTGATATGCTTTAATCACACTTTTGTCCATTTGCCTATCAGTTTGTTAACCAAATGGACAGAGGCTGCGTTTTCCCCCTAAAAGTGACTTTTAATGGTGGCCCTTGCGTTTAAATTATGGGTCTTATCATTCACAAGGGTCCCCGACACAATGCACACAGCCTGGAGCAGTGGAGCAGTGGCTGGGCCGTGTTCCCCCTTTTGTCCATTTGCCTATCAGTTTGTTAACCAAATGGACAGAGGCTGCGTTTTCCCCCTAAAAGTGACTTTTAATCGTGGTTTTTGCGTTTAAATGATGGGTCTTATCATTCACAAGGGTCCCTGACATAATGCACATAGTCTGGAGCTCGCTGGGGTCCTGCATATGCTTTAATCACACTTTTGTCCATTTGCCTATCAGTTTGTTAACGAAATGGACAGAGCCTGCGTTTTCCCCCTAAAAGTGACTTTTAATGGTGGTTTTTGCATTTAAATGATGGGTCTTATCATTCACAAGGGTCCCCGACACAATGCACATAGTCTGGAGCTCGCTGGGGTCCTGCATATGCTTTAATCACACTTTTGTCCATTTGCCTATCAGTTTGTTAACGAAATGGACAGAGCCTGCGTTTTCCCCCTAAAAGTGACTTTTAATGGTGGTTTTTGCATTTAAATGATTGGTCTTATCATTCACAAGGGTCCCCGACACAATGCACATAGTCTGGAGCTCGCTGGGGTCCTGCATATGCTTAATCAGGCGTTTTAACACTTTCCCTCACGAAAATGATTTTTTTTTTTCGGGGCTATATAAATCAAATTCCTTTTAATGCAGAGCACAATTGTACCTTTTACTATTTTAATGTATTTTCATTATATATCTTTGGGCTATAAAAGCGACATATTTGGATGACTTTGTCAGTTTATGGAGCTTATCCTACAAATCCCGGAGGATCCGGGCCAAATTTGGGAGCTCATAGGCGGCCTGCCATAGGCCCCCACCCGTGGAAAGAAAAAAAAATGAAAGAAAACGGTCAATTATATGTTAAAATAATCAAAAAATGAACTTTTGAAATTACAACGGAGAAGGGGCTCAGAAGAAGGGGCTCCGATGCTCAAGTGTTCGGCGCTTCGGGACGAAGCCCAAAACACTTTTCCCCTCCCCCGTTGCAATGTACAACGGAGAGGGGAATCCAGACTTCCCCTCCTCCGTTGTAAAAAACCGTTCATGTTTTCCAAGCTACTGTCTGGACGAAATCGGAAACCCAGTTTTTGAGAGGACTCAGAAAAAAAACGGCTGTGTAACTTCATGGAGGAATTCATCCGCTGTATGTGCACTCTGGCTCGGATACATTTTGTTGCCCGGAGACCCCCCAGCATGGTTCTTACCAAACTTTACGTTTTTGAACTGGGCTCCGGAGGAAGGCAAGGGGAGTTGACAGGGGACTCAATCCGCCTCATGAGGCACTATTCTCGGATACATTTCAACACTTTTAGCCATTTTTGATGGTTCTCCAAAAAATAACGCTGACTTTTTCAGAGTGTGGAGGAATGCAAGGGGAGTTGACAGGGGACTCAATCCGCCTCATGAGGCACTATTCTCGGATACATTTCAACACTTTTACCATTTTTGATGGTTCTCCAAAAAATAACTCTGACTTGTTCAGAGTGTGGAGGAATGCGAGGGGAGTTGACAGGGGACTCTACCCGCCTTATGGGGCACTATTCTCGGATACATTTCAACACTTTTAGCCATTTTTGAAGGTTCTCCAAAAAGTAAAGTGTTACTTTGTGAGTGTGGAGGAATGCGAGTGGAGTTGACAGGGGACTCTACCCGCTTTATGGGGCACTATTCTCGGATACATTTCAACACTTTTAGCCATTTTTGATGGTTCTCCAAAAAGTAAAGTGTTACTTTGTGAGTGTGGAGGAATGCGAGGGGAATTGACAGGGGACTCTACCCGCCTTATGGGGCACTATTCTCTGATACATTTCAACACTTTTAGCCATTTTCGATGGTTCTCCAAAAAATAACTCTGACTTTTTCAGAGTGTGGAGGAATGCGAGGGGAGTTGACAGGGGACTCTACCCGCCTTATGGGGCACTATTCTCGGATACATTTCAACACTTTTAGCCATTTTTGATGGTTCTCCAAAAAATAACTCTGACTTTTTCAGAGTGTGGAGGAATGCGAGGGGAGTTGACAGGGGACTCTACCCGCCTTATGGGGCACTATTCTCGGATACATTTCAACACTTTTAGCCATTTTTGATGGTTCTCCAAAAAATAACTCTGACTTATTCAGAGTGTGGAGGAATGCAATGGGAGTTGACAGGGGACTCAATCCGCCTTATGGGGCACTATTCTCTGATACATTTCAACACTTTTAGCCATTTTTGATGGTTCTCCAAAAAATAACTCTGACTATTTCAGAGTGTGGAGGAATGCAAGGGGAGTTGACAGGGGCTCAATCCGCCTCATGAGGCACTATTCTCGGATACATTTCAACACTTTTAGCCATTTTTGATGGTTCTCCAAAAAATAACTCTGACTTTTTCAGAGTGTGGAGGAATGCGAGGGGAGTTGACAGGGGACTCTACCCGCCTTATGGGGCACTATTCTCGGATACATTTCAACACTTTTAGCCATTTTTGAAGGTTCTCCAAAAAGTAAAGTGTTACTTTGTGAGTGTGGAGGAATGCGAGTGGAGTTGACAGGGGACTCTACCCGCTTTATGGGGCACTATTCTCGGATACATTTCAACACTTTTAGCCATTTTTGATGGTTCTCCAAAAAGTAAAGTGTTACTTTGTGAGTGTGGAGGAATGCGAGGGGAGTTGACAGGGGACTCTACCCGCCTTATGGGGCACTATTCTCGGATACATTTCAACACTTTTAGCCATTTTTGATGGTTCTCCAAAAAGTAAAGTGTTACTTTGTGAGTGTGGAGGAATGCAAGGGGAGTTGACAGGGGACTCAATCCGCCTCATGAGGCACTATTCTCGGATACATTTCAACACTTTTAGCCATTTTTGATGGTTCTCCAAAAAATAACTCTGACTTTTTCAGAGTGTGGAGGAATGCGAGGGGAGTTGACAGGGGACTCTACCCGCCTTATGGGGCACTATTCTCGGATACATTTCAACACTTTTAGCCATTTTTGAAGGTTCTCCAAAAAGTAAAGTGTTACTTTGTGAGTGTGGAGGAATGCGAGTGGAGTTGACAGGGGACTCTACCCGCTTTATGGGGCACTATTCTCGGATACATTTCAACACTTTTAGCCATTTTTGATGGTTCTCCAAAAAGTAAAGTGTTACTTTGTGAGTGTGGAGGAATGCAAGGGGAGTTGACAGGGGACTCAATCTGCCTCATGAGGCACTATTCTCAGATACATTTCAACACTTTTAGCCATTTTTTATGGTTCTCCAAAAAGTAAAGTGTTACTTTGTGAGTGTGGAGGAATGCGAGGGGAATTGACAGGGGACTCTACCCTCCTTATGAGGCACTATTCTCTGATACATTTCAACACTTTTAGCCATTTTCGATGGTTCTCCAAAAAATAACTCTGACTTTTTCAGAGTGTGGAGGAATGCAAGGGGAGTTGACAGGGGCTCAATCCGCCTCATGAGGCACTATTCTCGGATACATTTCAACACTTTTAGCCATTTTTGATGGTTCTCCAAAAAATAACTCTGACTTTTTCAGAGTGTGGAGGAATGCGAGGGGAGTTGACAGGGGACTCTACCCGCCTTATGGGGCACTATTCTCGGATACATTTCAACACTTTTAGCCATTTTTGAAGGTTCTCCAAAAAGTAAAGTGTTACTTTGTGAGTGTGGAGGAATGCGAGTGGAGTTGACAGGGGACTCTACCCGCTTTATGGGGCACTATTCTCGGATACATTTCAACACTTTTAGCCATTTTTGATGGTTCTCCAAAAAGTAAAGTGTTACTTTGTGAGTGTGGAGGGATGCAAGGGGAGTTGACAGGGGACTCAATCTGCCTCATGAGGCACTATTCTCGGATACATTTCAACACTTTTAGCCATTTTTTATGGTTCTCCAAAAAGTAAAGTGTTACTTTGTGAGTGTGGATGAATGCGAGGGGAATTGACAGGGGACTCTACCCGCTTTATGGGGCACTATTCTCTGATACATTTCAACACTTTTAGCCATTTTCGATGGTTCTCCAAAAAATAACTCTGACTTTTTCAGAGTGTGGAGGAATGCGAGGGGAGTTGACAGGGGACTCTACCCGCCTTATGGGGCACTATTCTCGGATACATTTCAACACTTTTAGCATTTTTGATGGTTCTCCAAAAAATAACTCTGACTTGTTCAGAGTGTGGAGGAATGCGAGGGGAGTTGACAGGGGACTCTACCCGCCTTATGGGGCACTATTCTCGGATACATTTCAACACTTTTAGCCATTTTTGATGGTTCTCCAAAAAGTAAAGTGTTACTTTTTGAGTGTGGAGGAATGCAAGGGGAGTTGACAGGGGACTCAATCCGCCTCATGAGGCACTATTCTCGGATACATTTCAACACTTTTAGCCATTTTTGATGGTTCTCCAAAAAGTAAAGTGTTACTTTGTGAGTGTGGAGGAATGCGAGGGGAGTTGACAGGGGACTCTACCCTCCTTATGGGGCACTATTCTTGGATACATTTCAACACTTTTAGCCATTTTTGATGGTTCTCCAAAAAGTAAAGTGTTACTTTGTGAGTGTGGAGGAATGCGAGGGGAGTTGACAGGGGACTCTACCCGCCTTATGGGGCACTATTCTCGGATACATTTCAACACTTTTAGCCATTTTTGATGGTTCTCCAAAAAGTAAAGTGTTACTTTGTGAGTGTGGAGGAATGCAAGGGGAGTTGACAGGGGACTCAATCCGCCTCATGAGGCACTATTCTCGGATACATTTCAACACTTTTAGCCATTTTTGATGGTTCTCCAAAAAATAACTGACTTTTTCAGAGTGTGGAGGAATGCGAGGGGAGTTGACAGAGGACTTTACCCGCCTTATGGGGCACTATTCTCGGATACATTTCAACACTTTTAGCCATTTTTGATGGTTCTCCAAAAAGTAAAGTATTACTTTGTGAGTGTGGAGGAATGCGAGGGGAGTTGACAGGGGACTCTACCCGCCTTATGGGGCACTATTCTCGGATACATTTCAACACTTTTAGCCATTTTTGATGGTTCTCCAAAAAGTAAAGTGTTACTTTGTGAGTGTGGAGGAATGCGAGGGGAGTTGACAGGGGACTCTACCCGCCTTATGGGGCACTATTCTCGGATACATTTCAACACTTTTAGCCATTTTTGATGGTTCTCCAAAAAGTAAAGTGTTACTTTGTGAGTGTGGAGGAATGCGAGGGGAGTTGACAGGGGACTCTACCCGCCTTATGGGCCACTATTCTCGGATACATTTCAACACTTTTAGCCATTTTTGATGGTTCTCCAAAAAGTAAAGTGTTACTTTGTGAGTGTGGAGGAATGCAAGGGGAGTTGACAGGGGACACAATCCGCCTCATGAGGCACTATTCTCGGATACATTTCAAAACTTTTAGCCATTTTTGATGGTTCTCCAAAAAATAAAGTGTTACTTTGTGAGTGTGGAGGAATGCGAGGGGAGTTGACAGGGGACTCTACCCGCCTTATGGGGCACTATTATCGGATAAAAATTTTTCATTTTCACCCATTTGTTATGGAACTCCAAAAAGACAAGTTAGTCTTTTTTTTTCCTTCCTCTTCTGATTTCTCACTGATTGAATGGCAAACGCGACCCGCCATCGGAGGGCCTCCGCCGGCCCGGCCTCGTGCCGGTGCTCTGGCGGTCGGTTCCTCCGAACTGCGGGTTCGACTCTGATGGCCGGGAGGGACCAGGGAAACGTCGGGGGTGTCTGCTGGAGGCTCCTGCTGGAGTCTTGCGTTTCACCGGGACCTGGCACGAAAAACTCGAAACCCTGACTCCAGTGCGGTGTTGCGGCCATGCGCCTCAGGGTACCAGACTCCCCTGCCTCCTCCGTGTTGCGTGGGCTGCGTGGGGGTAACCCTGCGTGTCCGTTACCCTGCGTATCTCTTACCTCCCAGGCCGACCGATATGAAGCGTTTCCAAGACGAACCGTCTGACTCAGGGGTCCCACCACGGGTTCCGTAGCGGGGTGGAAGTTCCACCTCCCCACTTTGCCGCGGAATGCAAGACAAACACCTGTTTCTCTCATCCTCCACTGTGGCATAGCGGCCTTAGTCGGCTGCGGCATTCAGCAATTGGCCTTGCTCCGGGCCCTGGACCCTACTTCATCAAACTACCTGTTTGATCCTGCGTAACAACCACATATATGCTTGTCTGCAAAGTCATTGATCGAATGGCAAACGTGACCCGCCATCGGAAGGCCTCCGCCGGCCCGGCCTCGTGCCGGTGCTCTGGCGGTCGGTTCATCCAAACTGCGGGTTTGACTCTGCTCCTGGGGCGGACAAAGTCAGCGGCGAATGCCGGAGCGCATATATGCTTGTCTGCAAAGAGGGACATGCCTGGTCCCGCCCAGGTGTTCTTCTACGGCTAGTGTCCAGCCATCTGCGGTATCAGCAAATTTGACCCACCATCGGAGGGCCTCCTCCCCGGGTCCAGCTTCCGGTGCTTGGCAGTCGGTTCATCCAAACTGCGGGTGCTCCTGGAGCGGACAAAGATATGTGTATTTGCCTGAAGGATGGAAATAAACAAAGAATGATATTTTACAGGACATGACGGATATGTGTTTTTTCCAGGCTTTTTGGAAATAAACCAAATGTGATTTTGCAGTGCATTATGTAGCTCATTTACCCATGTGATGTTGTGCAGTACATTACTGAGCTCATTTAACGATATGGTGTACCAGGCGAAGTGGGATGCTGCCATGTCCCAACTGGTCTCCGGAGGAATGCGAGGGGAATTGACAGGGGACTCTACCCGCTTTATGGGGCACTATTCTCTGATACATTTCAACACTTTTAGCCATTTTCGATGGTTCTCCAAAAAATAACTCTGACTTGTTCAGAGTGTGGAGGAATGCGAGGGGAGTTGACAGGGGACTCTACCCGCCTTATGGGGCACTATTCTCGGATACATTTCAACACTTTTAGCCATTTTTGATGGTTCTCCAAAAAGTAAAGTGTTACTTTGTGAGTGTGGAGGAATGCAAGGGGAGTTGACAGGGGACTCTACCCGCCTTATGGGGCACTATTCTCGGATACATTTCAACACTTTTAGCCATTTTTGATGGTTCTCCAAAAAGTAAAGTGTTACTTTGTGAGTGTGGAGGAATGCGAGGGGAGTTGACAGGGGACTCTACCCTCCTTATGGGGCACTATTCTTGGATACATTTCAACACTTTTAGCCATTTTTGATGGTTCTCCAAAAAGTAAAGTGTTACTTTGTGAGTGTGGAGGAATGCGAGGGGAGTTGACAGGGGACTCTACCCGCCTTATGGGGCACTATTCTCGGATACATTTCAACACTTTTAGCCATTTTTGATGGTTCTCCAAAAAGTAAAGTGTTACTTTGTGAGTGTGGAGGAATGCAAGGGGAGTTGAGAGGGGACTCAATCCGCCTCATGAGGCACTATTCTCGGATACATTTCAACACTTTTAGCCATTTTTGATGGTTCTCCAAAAAATAACTGACTTTTTCAGAGTGTGGAGGAATGCGAGGGGAGTTGACAGGGGACTTTACCCGCCTTATGGGGCACTATTCTCGGATACATTTCAACACTTTTAGCCATTTTTGATGGTTCTCCAAAAAGTAAAGTATTACTTTGTGAGTGTGGAGGAATGCGAGGGGAGTTGACAGGGGACTCTACCCGCCTTATGGGGCACTATTCTCGGATACATTTCAACACTTTTAGCCATTTTTGATGGTTCTCCAAAAAGTAAAGTGTTACTTTGTGAGTGTGGAGGAATGCGAGGGGAGTTGACAGGGGACTCTACCCGCCTTATGGGGCACTATTCTCGGATACATTTCAACACTTTTAGCCATTTTTGATGGTTCTCCAAAAAGTAAAGTGTTACTTTGTGAGTGTGGAGGAATGCGAGGGGAGTTGACCGGGGACTCTACCCGCCTTATGGGCCACTATTCTCGGATACATTTCAACACTTTTAGCCATTTTTGATGGTTCTCCAAAAAGTAAAGTGTTACTTTGTGAGTGTGGAGGAATGCAAGGGGAGTTGACAGGGGACACAATCCGCCTCATGAGGCACTATTCTCGGATACATTTCAAAACTTTTAGCCATTTTTGATGGTTCTCCAAAAAATAAAGTGTTACTTTGTGAGTGTGGAGGAATGCGAGGGGAGTTGACAGGGGACTCTACCCGCCTTATGGGGCACTATTATCGGATACATTTTTTCATTTTCACCCATTTGTTATGGAACTCCAAAAAGACAAGTTAGTCTTTTTTTTTCCTTCCTCTTCTGATTTCTCACTGATTGAATGGCAAACGCGACCCGCCATCGGAGGGCCTCCGCCGGCCCGGCCTCGTGCCGGTGCTCTGGCGGTCGGTTCCTCCGAACTGCGGGTTCGACTCTGATGGCCGGGAGGGACCAGGGAAACGTCGGGGGTGTCTGCTGGAGGCTCCTGCTGGAGTCTTGCGTTTCACCGGGACCTGGCACGAAAAACTCGAAACCCTGACTCCAGTGCGGTGTTGCGGCCATGCGCCTCAGGGTACCAGACTCCCCTGCCTCCTCCGTGTTGCGTGGGCTGCGTGGGGGTAACCCTGCGTGTCCGTTACCCTGCGTATCTCTTACCTCCCAGGCCGACCGATATGAAGCGTTTCCAAGACGAACCGTCTGACTCAGGGGTCCCACCACGGGTTCCGTAGCGGGGTGGAAGTTCCACCTCCCCACTTTGCCGCGGAATGCAAGACAAACACCTGTTTCTCTCATCCTCCACTGTGGCATAGCGGCCTTAGTCGGCTGCGGCATTCAGCAATTGGCCTTGCTCCGGGCCCTGGACCCTACTTCATCAAACTACCTGTTTGATCCTGCGTAACAACCACATATATGCTTGTCTGCAAAGTCATTGATCGAATGGCAAACGTGACCCGCCATCGGAAGGCCTCCGCCGGCCCGGCCTCGTGCCGGTGCTCTGGCGGTCGGTTCATCCAAACTGCGGGTTTGACTCTGCTCCTGGGGCGGACAAAGTCAGCGGCGAATGCCGGAGCGCATATATGCTTGTCTGCAAAGAGGGACATGCCTGGTCCCGCCCAGGTGTTCTTCTACGGCTAGTGTCCAGCCATCTGCGGTATCAGCAAATTTGACCCACCATCGGAGGGCCTCCTCCCCGGGTCCAGCTTCCGGTGCTTGGCAGTCGGTTCATCCAAACTGCGGGTGCTCCTGGAGCGGACAAAGATATGTGTATTTGCCTGAAGGATGGAAATAAACAAAGAATGATATTTTACAGGACATGACGGATATGTGTTTTTTCCAGGCTTTTTGGAAATAAACCAAATGTGATTTTGCAGTGCATTATGTATCTCATTTACCCATGTGATGTTGTGCAGTACATTACTGAGCTCATTTAACGATATGGTGTACCAGGCGAAGTGGGATGCTGCCATGTCCCAACTGGTCTCCGGAGGAATATAAGGAGAGTTGACAGGGGACTCTGCCCAGTGCTCATGAACCAAATGAGGGGTGTGTTAGAGGGGAAGGCTCTGGCTGTTTCTGCAGCCTCTGCTTCTACCTTCTCTCCCCACCCCGATACCAGCGCGTGCCTGCTGTAAAAGGCAGGTGCACGGGCTCTCACTGCCACTAACTCTGAGCCTGGCTCCCGAGCAGCACGTTCTCCCCGGCATTCCGCCAGCAGATGAAAAACACCCACCTCTCCGCCTCTTCCGAGGGACGAGGGAACCGCACGGGGGGGTCTGCTGGAGGTTCCTGCCGGGTGCTCCGTACTGCGTTTCACCGGGACCTGGCCCGAAAAACTCGGAACTCTGACTCCAGTGCGGTGTGGCGGTCTCGCCCTGGCCGTCCACCGTGCGCCTCCGGGTACCTGACTCCCCTGCCTCCTCCGGGGGCAGGTGCGAGGGGTTCAATGCCTCCTCCCCCCACTGCGGCGAAAGCCGGAGCGGGATGGAGCGCCCGGAGGTACTATTATCCCCACGTTTTTGTACCCAAAACTGTCTTGTGAGCTCGTGGCAGAACCATGAAACAAAAAACAATCAATGTATCGGACCCATCACCAGCCCCGCGTTGGTGCGGAGGTGGGACCATTTTAACCAGGTGGTAACCCAAGTCCTCCCCTTGGTCCGTGTTCCCTGCATTGAAGCATCATGGTTGCAATCATGGTTGCAATCATGGTTGCAATCACCAGTTGGCTAACGCATATAAACAGAGAAACAGAAAACCATTTAAATAAAATTCATTGTGTGTGTTTTGGGAAGGATGTTGACCGAATGCCCGGTGTGCAGTCTCCGCTATCTGGCTTTGAATAAGCACCTTAAGCACAAACATGCAGTGCGGAACCTGGAGGAAAGAGGCATCATTCTTAAAATGGCCAGTGGTAGAATAAATGTTCGGACCAAACCCTGTCCCATCACAGGGTGTTCGTATGCTGGGAAGAAACTACACCGTCATGTAACTCGTGACCACCCTGAGTTCTCCCGAGATGAGGCACATCAGCAAAGCTGAAGCATAGTGTGGCCATGCAGTTGCTCCATGACCTCCGAGAGACTAATCCCATCATTGGAATGGCTACATTATTGGATATAGACAATGAGGAGGAATACCCGGTGCACCCTCCACCCTTCTCCCCACATACCGAGTGTGACGAAGAGGACTGCATGCAGGTGAGGCTGGACAATGTGGCATTGAGGGCTCAGAAGGATGCCCTCATTGATGAGGTGAAGACCCTGCACTCCAGGCTAAAACAGGGTCTAAAACCCAGGAAGCAGAATGCCACTGCTGCTCTGCTTGAGGAAGACGAAGAATGTATACGTTTTAAGGGCGTAGCAATCTCAAGTACCCCCGGCATGAACACAGTAGCCTCCGGCAGCAATACCCCTCTCAAGACCCCGGTGAAGACTGTCATGCGGTCCATAGAAGCCTCTGCGAGTGAGACCCCTCTCAAGTCTGTGATGCGGTCCCCAGAAGCCTCCGGAAGCAAGACCCCGCTGAAGACCGTCATGTGGTCCCCAGAATCCTCCGGAAGCAAGACCCCGGTGAAGACTGTCATGCGGTCCGACAAAGCCTCCGGTAGTGAGACCCCGGTGAAGACTGTCATGCGGTCCCCAGAAGCCTCCGGTAGTGAGACCCCGGTGAAGACTGTCATGCGGTCCCCAGAAGCCTCCGGAAGCAAGACCCCGGTGAAGACTGTCATGCGGTCCCCAGAAGCCTCCGGAAGCAAGACCCCGGTGAAGACTGTCATGCGGTCCCCAGAAGCCTCCGGAAGCAAGACCCCGGTGAAGACTGTCATGCGGTCCATAGAAGCCTCTGCGAGTGAGACCCCTCTCAAGTCTGTGATGCGGTCCCCAGAAGCCTCCGGAAGCAAGACCCCGGTGAAGACTGTCATGTAGTCCCCAGAAGCCTCCGGTAGTGAGACCCCGGTGAAGACTGTCATGCGGTCCATAGAAGCCTTTGCGAGTGAGACCCCTCTCAAGTCTGTGATGCGGTCCCCAGAAGCCTCCGGAAGCAAGACCCCGGTGAAGACTGTCATGCGGTCCGTAGAAGCCTCCTGTAGTGAGACCCCTGTATGCCAGAAGACCCGTGCGTCTGTCTCCAATAAGCTGAAAGCTAATCTGGCTAAGGACTGGCCCTCTCCCCAAAATCAATGGTCCACTGGGAAGGGACGGGGGAATACCATGCGTGAAATCACGTTGCCTAAAAGCATGGAGACGTACATTCAGACATACAGAGGTCATTGTGAGGGTCTCGCACCGACAGTAAAACGGAAAGAGAATTGTATGTCCAATGTCAGCTGGATAAAGAACTTCCTAGTATTCATGGCCCATGGTGTTGACCGGCTGTCAGACTGGCTGTTTCTAAAAGACACAAAGAGGGTCCGTGGCTGGAGCGAGTATATTTCAGAGTCGGGCCGGACAGTCACAACAACATCGCTGTTGTTCCTGAAGACTGTGAACCATTTCCTGAGGTACTTGTCTGCATCAAAGCTCCGGGGGTGCAGGCTCACCCAGTCTGATATGACCCACATCATCAGAGAGGTGAAAGCCAACATTAACGATTTGAAAAAGTCACTCTCCACCAGTTTAAGGTGAAGAGGGACAAGCTGGATCGTCTGCCGAGCCAGGCGGAGCTTCTCGCCGGCATGGCGGCCGCTGAGAAGCGCATCACTGATCTCCTTGACCTGATGGCTAGCAATCCGACCTCAATCACCCAGTACCTGCTATATGGCTATCTAACCCTCCATTGGAGCCTCCTGTATGGCCACCGTCCGGGTGTGTACGCAAACATGACCAACACGGAGGTCTTTGAGGCGGACAGAAGGGGCACTGCTGAGGGCTACATCATCCACATGCAGGATCACAAGACTGCCAAGACATTTGGTGAAGCACAGCTGGTGCTTACAATAAAGGAGTTTAGCTGGGTCATGCGGTGGATGGGGATAAAAGAGGGCTTGTCGGGTCCTCAGAGTGAATTCTTCCTTTTCACATCGGGGAAGCAGGCTTCCAAGAACCTGAACGCTCACTTGAAGAGGGCTTGGGCTGTTGCTGGGCTAGAAACAGCCGTCACCTTCACCATCTTGCGCACTGCCCTGGCTGACAATATCAAGCATCACCAAGATCCAGAAAGCAGGTCGATTCTCGCTAGGTTTATGTGCCACGACGTAAGCACTGCAGACCGGTTCTACGCGAATACGCCTGGAATAAAGGAGGCATTGAAGATCCGCTCCATGTTCAGGGCGGCGGCAGCAGCTGCAGCAGCATCATCATCAGAAGGAGGTCTACCACCGTCAGCTACCTCCGAAGAGGACTCAGGGGCGGAGAGCAGCGATACCTCTTCTTCAGGACCGATTGATACTCCTGATGAGGGGAAAGGGGCCGTTGACTCAACCTTTTTTCCCCGGTTCACTGTACAAGTTAGACGGCTAATATGGCCCCCAGGCCCCTGTTAATCATGTTGTAATCATGTTGTTATTATGTTTATTTTGTATACTGTTTTTGTAAAAATGGTGTGATAATTAAATAAATAAAAAAACATTAGTATAACCTTGAAGGTTCCCAGGGGCAAATACAGTGCCAGGTATCAGACTATTTAAACAATGTGTACCAATGATTAAGACACCTTCCCTGGTTTGTAAAATGTGGTGATGCGCCCTGGACGTATCAGACTATTTTAAACAACTTTTCCCTGCCTTTCAAACACGTATCCCTGGGTGTTTTAGCCTGTCATTTTGCAGGATATCATTTAAAATTGACCCTCTCGTGAAAATGGACATATTCTGTGCATTTCCGGGAGAGGTTACATGTTAAATTATATCCTGCAAAATGACAGGCTAAAACGCTCTTCCATACGTTTAAAAACACTTTTCCGACTATTTTAAACAACTTTTCCCCGCCTTTCAAACACTTGTTCCTGGGTTATAGCCTGTCATTTTGCAGGATATAATTTAACATGGAATCTCTCCTGGAAATGGACATATTCTGTGCATTTCCGGGAGAGGTTACATGTTAAATTATATCCTGCAAAATGACAGGCTAAAACGCTCTTCCATACGTTTAAAAACACTTTTCCGACTATTTTAAACAACTTTTCCCCGCCTTTCAAACACTTGTTCCTGGGTTATAGCCTGTCATTTTGCAGGATATCATTTAACATGGAATCTCTCCTGGAAATGGACATATTCTGTGCATTTCCAGGAGATGTTCAATGTTAAATGATATCCTGCAAAATGACAGGCTACAACTCTCTTCCAGACGTTTAAAAACACTTTCCCCGACCATTTAAACATTATTTCTGGCTTGTAAAGTGCGGTGATGAGCCCTGACAGTATCAGACTATTTAAAGGGTTACCAGGAGCATGAGAATATCCTCCAAAGAAGGGGTGGTAGTGTCATGAATAAGGCCGAATATGGATGCCGATGTGCGGACGGTAAAGCACCGCAAAATCCACCCCCTTTAGGGTAACCAGGGGCATGAAGTTCTGTAGGGTGTGAACATCTGGGTTTATTCCGTGGAGGAGTGCTTAAGTCCGGGGGCCCGGGGTCTCACGGTGCACGAGGTTATGGAAGTACCACTGTTGCCGGAGGTCCTCAGTCCGTCCTTTGGGGCTCTGTCAGGGGCTACAGAGAGGTGGTTTTCCCGGTCCCTCTCCTGGAGGTATGAAATAACCTGAGCTCCATGTGAGGGAGAGAGGCTGGAGGTCATTAGGCCGTCCTTTGGGGCTCTGTGAGGTGCCCAAGAGAGGTGCTTTTCCCGGTCTATTTTAATGTAAGTCTGACATTAGCAGAGTGTGCATGTGAGGGAGCCGTGCTGGAGCTGCTTAGTCCGTCCTTTGGTGCTTTGTGAGGTGCTTTTCCCGGTCTATTTTAATGTAAGTCTGACATGAGCAGAGTGTGCATGTGAGGGAGCCGTGCTGGAGCTGCTTAGTCCGTCCTTTGGGGCTCTGTGAGGGGCTAAATAGAGGTGTTTTTCCCGGTCTATTTTAATGTAAGTCTGACATGAGCAGAGTGTGCATGCTTTGAAACTAATCCACCCACGCTTAGCATGCTATTTTAGGGTATAAATCGTACCTTGTCACCATGCATGTAGCTGCATTTAAAAAAAGCTTACAGCACCGGGTATTCCCAGGCGGTCTCCCATCCAAGCACTGACACGGCCCGACCCTGCATTACTATGGGTCTCTGAAACAATCTGACTTTTACCAAACTGTGAGCAGGGTTTAATCTGATTTTCAGCACTCTTTCCCCCGCAGAAACTAGTTTAAATCACCGTGGTCACCATGGTGGGGATTTAGGAATGTACCTGTGTGTGGTGCGGAGCTTCCCTGCACTTTAAATCCATTGATTTGCCCTGTTTTTGTTGTATTTTTTACTATTAATGCACTGTGCTCCCTGGGACGACGCGCCCTCCTGTGGGGACTCATGAGAACTGCACTCAAATCACTTTGTGCTTTTTAAACAGTTTAACATATTTTTTTCCACATTTAAAAACCGCTTTCTGCCCTGGAAATCATTTCTAATCATTATTACCGTTATGGAGGGGCTGCAGGAACACTTTCCCCGCCTTGCAAACATTTGTTCCTGGTTAAAATAATCAATTTGTTCCACCTGCTTTCCGTCAGCACCTCTGCGGCTGTCGGATTAACACAGATGAATGCACTTTTAACACTCACGCAGCCAGAATTCCTGCTCTTTTCCTGGGTTACAAAGTGAGGTGACGCAGCCTGTCCTCTGAGTCTCCCCGCCTCTCAGAGACTTATTTCTGGGTAAAAAAAGCCATGTGCTCCGCCCCCTGGATCTCTGCATGTGTGTGTGCCTGTGAGTCTCTGGCTACTGTCCACATGCCCGCATTATGAGGCACTATTTTCGGATCCTTTTTCTCATTTTCACCACTTTTCATGTTTTTATTATGTATATTGTTATATTATTATTATTATTATTATTATTATTGTATATATGTATACTGTTTTTGTAAAAATCATGTGATTATTAAATAAATAATAAAACATGAATATAACCTTGAAGGTTCCCAGGGGCAAGTACAGTGCCAGGTGTCAGACTATTTAAAATATGTTTACCCAGGATTCAGACACCTTCCCTGGCTTGTAAAATGCGGTGATGCGCCCTGGAGGTATCAGACTATTTTAAACAACTTTTCCCCGCCTTTCAAACACTTGTTCCTGGGTTATAGCCTGTCATTTTGCACGATATCATTTAACATGGAATCTCTCCTGGAAATGGACATATTCTGTGCATTTCCAGGAGAGGTTACATGTTAAATTATATCCTGCAAAATGACAGGCTACAACTCTCTTCCATACGTTTAAAAACACTTTTCCGACTATTTTAAACAACTTTTCCCCGCCTTTCAAACACTTGTTCCTGGGTTATAGCCTGTCATTTTGCACGATATCATTTAACATGGAATCTCTCCTGGAAATGGACATATTCTGTGCATTTCCAGGAGAGGTTACATGTTAAATTATATCCTGCAAAATGACAGGCTACAACTCTCTTCTATACGTTTAAAAACACTTTTCCGACTATTTTAAACAACTTTTCCCCGCCTTTCAAACACTTGTTCCTGGGTTATAGCCTGTCATTTTGCACGATATCATTTAACATGGAATCTCTCCTGGAAATGGACATATTCTGTGCATTTCCAGGAGAGGTTACATGTTAAATTATATCCTGCAAAATGACAGGCTACAACTCTCTTCCATACGTTTAAAAACAATTTTCCGACTATTTTAAACAACTTTTCTCCGCCTTTCAAAAACTTGTTCCTGGGTTATAGCCTGTCATTTTGCAGGATATCATTTAACATGGAATCTCTCCTGGAAATGGACATATTCTGTGCATTTCCAGGAAATGTTCAATGTTAAATTATATCCTGCAAAATGACAGGCTACAACTCTCTTCCAGACGTTTAAAAACACTTTTCCCGACCATTTAAACATTATTTCTGGCTTGTAAAGTGCGGTGATGAGCCCTGACAGTATCAGACTATTTAAAGCAGGGGTGTCAAACTCATTTTCACCGAGGGCCACATCAGCATAATCGTTGCCCTCAAAGGGCCAGATGTAACTTATAAATGTAACTAAATGCAATGTAACTAAATGCAATGTAAAATAAATGTAACTACTCCTTAATGTTAAATAACTCTGAATGTATTACTTATTCAAGTTACAAATATTACATATATATTTGCATAGATGTAAAAAATATGTTTGCTTGTTGCTCTGTTATTATAACATAAATCCTTTTAATTTGTCAGGTTATGAAACCCATATTACTCCATCAATCAACGATCAAACTATCCAAGTGAATAAAGAAAAATAACATCAAACACAAGTTATGACATTAACTTTGTTCAAAACTTGAAATAACAAATAACTGTAAAACCAACAATTGTGAGCTGCTAAGAACATGTGTGACAGATGTAGCATTTTACAAAAACAAATGGCTGCACACAGCCTTGCAGGGGGCATACATCCAACTCATGAGAGATGGTTTGATTACAGTAAACATTTGTTTGCATAAACACATAAAACCTGCAAACACTAAATACATTGCTAAACATATAAAGTAGTATATGTAATAAACTCAAAATAACAAAATAAGGGTTGTCTCAGTCCACAACTATATTGGTCAAGTTTTTAGGTTAGTTTTTGATGAGGAGATGCTGCCTGTCCTTGAACACACCATGTGGATCCCCTCTCCACCATCCTCATCCATTGATCATGTTCTGTAAATAACAAACACAAAACAAAATGCAAACACAATCATTACATTGCACATAGTTTAACTATTGTTCTTCTTGGTTGAATTGCATTTTATTATATATTATTAGGTTTTTTCAAATGCTTACCAATGTGTTTTCTGAACAGATGTCTGACACCGTTTTTCCGTGGCCAGTGTGTCAATGTCTGGTTTTAGGTCCTGTGCTGTAGCAATCCGTAGAACAGCGTGGAGGTTGTCGTCAGTGATGCGTGATCTGTGCTTGTTTTTGTTTAGATTCATTATTGAAAACATCTGTTCGCACAGATAGGTGCTCCCAAACATAGACAGAACACGGGCAGCATGAAGTCGAAGCTGTGGCATGAAAGCAGGGGGCAGTAGACGGTAAAAGTCCTGGATTGTAACATCCTGGAACTTTGCTCTCAGGCCACTATCGCTTTGAAGCTCTATTAACTCCATCTGAAGTTGTTGGGGTGCAGTGCACACGTCGGTGGTGAAAGGACTAGCAAAGATGGCAAATCCAGAGTGCTGTGCTCTGAAGTCAGAGAAGCGCCGATCAAACTCATTCATCAACAGGCTCAGTTTGGTAGCTAACTGAGCACATGAGAAAGTACTGGGACATGAGGCTGAGATGCTCTGAGAAACAGGGAAGTGGGCAAGATTGTCCTGTTTCACTTGGCACATCCATAGGTCAAGTTTACGCTGGAAAGCCGTGATCGTGTCGGACATCTGCGTGATGACTTGTTTGCGTCCCTGCAGCTTCTGATTCAGTTGGGCGAGATGTTCGGTTATGTCACACAACATAGCAAAGTCACACAGCCAGTTTGGATCTGACAGTTCAGACAAGGGTTTTCCTTTACTCTGCATGAAAAGAGCAATGTCTTCCCTAAGCTCAAAAAATCGTTTGATGACTTTGCTCCTACTCAGCCACCTTACTTCTGTATGGTACGGCACGTCTCCGTGCTCCGAGCCCATCTCCTGAAAGAACAGCTGGAACTGACGATGATTCAGGCCACGCGCCCGAATGAAGTTCACTGTCTTCATGACCGTGGTCACTATATCATCCATCCCCAGCACCTTCCCGCACAAAGCTTCTTGATGGATAATGCAATGATACGTTATCAGAGGCGTGTGACAGTTACTTTCTTGCATTTTCTCCTTCATTAGTCCAAACAAGCCCACTTTTCTTCCACACATTGCAGGTGCACCGTCTGTAGTTAATCCCACCAAGTTTTCCCAGGGCAATGCGTTTTTACTGACGGACTTCTCCACCGCATCAAAAATGTCCCGTCCCGTTGTGGTCCCATGCATGGCAGCCACATCCAACAGCTCCTCAGTGACAGAGAGGTCCGACTTCACGCCTCTAATAAAAATAGATAGCTGCGCTGTATCCGTGTTGTCTGTGCTTTCATCAACAGCTAATGAAAAAGCTATGTAGCTGCGTGTCTCTTCGGCCAGCTGTGTTGCCAGGTTTCCTGCTAGTTCCTTAACTCGGTCCGCGATGGTGTTTCTTGATAAACTGACATTTTTAAAAGTCTGTATCTGGTCGGGACACACCTGCTCACAGACCTTCAGCATGCACTGCTTCAAAAACGCTCCCTCTGAAAAAGACTTTGAAGCGCGGGCGATTTCTTCAGCCACAACAAAGCTAGCTTTCACTGCCGCGTTGTTTTTGGTTGTGGCTTTCGCGAACACATTCTGCTGCGATCGCAGTTTGCCTTTTAATTCTTGGGCAATTTGTTGTTTTTCTTGATGGCTAAATTTGGCATACTTACCTCCGTGTTTGGTCTCAAAATGCCGACGTAGATTGTACTCTTTGACAACCGCCACCGCCTCATAACACAAAAGACATACCGGTTTTTCTCCTTGAAGCACAAACATGTATTCGCCTTCCCATCTTTCTTGAAACACCCTTCCATCTGCATCAATTTTTCTCTTCCTGGACATTTTGGGATCATTATTTGTATTTCTCAATTCCACTTGTTGGGAAAATCGCATCGATGTGGAAACACTGCAGTCTAGTGGCGGGATGCCGTCACTTCGCGGGTAACATAATCGGCATGTATTGTGGGAAATGTAGTTTTTGGTCACTGCACGCATTTGACTTATTTATTTTTAGACAATCAGACCTATTAAACTCTCGCGGGCCACATAAAATGACGTGGCGGGCCACATTTGGCCCGCGGGCCTTGAGTTTGACACGTCTGATTTAAAGGGTTACCAGGAGCATGAGAATATCCTCCACAGAAGGGTTGGTGGTGCCGTGAATAAGGCCGAATATGGATGCCGATGTGCGGACGGTAAAGCACCGCAAAATCCACCCCCTTTAGGGTAACCAGGGGCATGAAGTTCTGTAGGGTGTGAACATCTGGGTTTAGTCCGTGGGGGAGTGCTTAAGTCCGGGAGTCCGGGGACTCACGGTGTGCAAGGTTATGGAGGTGCCCATGTCAGGGACACATGCTGGAGGTCTGTGGTCCGTCCTTTGGGGGTCTTGGAGGGGCCACAGAGAGGAGATTTCCCCGGTCTCTGTCCTGGATGAGTGAAATAAACAGAGTCTCCATTTCAGGGACATATGCTGGAGGTCTCTCTCCCGAGAGTGGACGTCCATTGCCTGTAAATAGGTCTAACATTAGGTCTGTCACTTTGGCTAACCGCACCACTGTCGGTCGTCTCCCGAGAGTGGACTTCCATTGCCTGTAAATAGGGCTAACATTAGGTCTGTCACTTTGGCTAACCGCACCACTGTCTGTCGTCTCCCGAGAGTGGACATCCATTGCCCCTAAATAGGGGATGGATTTTGCGGTGCTTTACCGTCCGCCGATCGGCATCCATATTCGGCCTTCTTCACGGCACCACCACCACCCCTTTTGTGGAGGATATTCTCATGCTCCTGGTAACCCTTTAAATAGTCTGATACTACCAGGGATCATCACTGCACTTTACAAGGCAGAAATATTGTTTAAATGGTCGGGAAAAGTGTTTTTAAACGTCTGGAAGAGAGTTTTAGCCTGTCATTTTGCACGATATCATTTAACATTGAACCTCTCCTGGAAATGCACAGAATATGTGCATTTTCAGGAGAGGGTCAATGTTAAATGATATCGTGAAAAATATACTAGAGGCAGAGCGCAGCAAGAGAGGAGCGGGCTACGAGACCCACAGAGCACACCCAGAGAGCTCCTCGCAGCACATGGCTCTTGCAACCAGACTGCACCCAGAGAACAGGCTGCTTCACAGCACTTTACAAGCCAGGAAAAGTGATTGACTCCTGGGTATACATGATTAAAATAGTCTGATACCTCCAGGGTGCATCACCACATTTTACAAGCCAGGGAAGGTGCCTGAATCCTGGGTAAACATTGTTTAATTGTTTAAGTGTTTTTAAATTTGTGCAACAGTGTTTTGTCACTTTCAAAACTCTCCCGTCATTGACCGGAGAAATTGGGTCGATGTTGTATTCAATCTTACCGTTAATATTCCATTGAGACGAACTACGTACAATGATCGGAGTGATCCTATGTTAATTTTATGCCAAAACCGGAGCATTCCCTCACCCAAAAAGAAAACAAGAAACAAACTAACATTACCAAAATAGCAGCGCCATATAGATGAGTTACGACATCTCTGTTCACTCCAATGGACCAGTTTTTTTTACAGCAATGGCGGATAGTGGAGCGCTCAATAGTTCCCCGGAAGTTAGCTTGCCGCTGACTTCCGGGGGAACTATTGATAGTTCCACGATCTGCGGCTAGCAGCAAAGTAGAGTTGCAGCATAATAGACCGTTCGTGATGGACTTTTAAAGGTAAGAAGACGTTTAAATATTTATATGGTCTCAGAATATATATATGCGGATATTATCTGCACATTCAGGATGAAATGAACATGTGTATTAAAGGATGTTAGTGGATTATGTGGATTAACGTTTACAGATAACAGATTAGGCTAGGATACCGGATAAAGTTAGCAACACACGTTAACCATGAACAGCCTATTAATCCGTTCTCCTAATATTATTTCATTCCAACGTTGCAGAATTAGAGAAAAAGGGCTTCTTAACGTGCTTTTATCCGGGGTGGAGGGAGTTAAATATAACATTGGGGCGTGTGATTGTAGTGGGTGGAGGTGGTGAAATGAGGATATCCATTTTGGAGTTCAAGCTAGTATATTATAGTATATTACAGGGACCATGGCTGCACTGGAGTACGGAACCATGGCTATGTGGACCGGTACTGGAGTACAAGCTGGCTTCCTGACCTTGCGTTTCTTAGAGGTCTTTTGGAGGCTCCGTGGACCTCCAAACGCCAGACGGGATCCCAAAAAAGTGTCAGAAAATGTAGACTGGCAGTCAGGGCTACGTGAGAAAACTCTGAGCCATTCAGGCAACGAGCTCCTCAACCAAGGCATGTTGGCCACCTCCAAAATAACACCCAAAACAAGACAGACTAAACTAAAAACGTGACATAACATTAGGATTGTGACAAAATGGCCATGACATGGGCCCTTTAAGAGCAGCAGCCGCAAGGGGTTGTGGGTTTTGGAGTCTGTGCAGGGCCGCCCCTCCCTACAGGGGGGGGCTAATCTCACAATGTCGCTTGGGGCCCCAAGTTGGCCAGGGGCGGCCCTGAGTCTGTTTGTATATAAAAAAGTAGTGATGGGAATTCCGGCACTTTTTAATGAGCTCACCAAGAAGAGCCGGCTCTTTCGGCTCTTCATTTTACCACATATACCTTTTATAATTCAATCAAATGTGGCCCTGTTTTGACTAATGATTTATATGTGTACACATCTATCACTTAAATTATTCAATACATCCTTTGTACAGAAGTATTCAAAAGTAAAAATAACATGTTTAATATAAATGATTTGCTGTGGCCAATTATTTTCATTGCATTTATAGACCGTTGTAACTCAATTAAATACAAATAAACAAATGAACAGTTATAAAAAAAGAACTAAGAACATGTTTTTATTTTATTTATTTTTTTACAAGGAATACAGATTAATTTCATTCATATAATACATTAATACAAAATATAATATGATATACAGTATATACATAAGATATATAAGATGTGAGACCTGGTGTATCTGCTCACTCCGGTTCCCTCAGACTGTGGCAGGCAGAGACAAACTGTCCTGCCACAATGCAGCTCTCTATATTATATATAGTGTTTTTAGTTTTTCATTTTTAAATAATTGAGGATGCTTATGGTTGATTTTTGGGAAGAATCGTTTCTGTACCGGTTCAAAAGTTGGCATTGTGTGAGGAAGTGCTGCTCTGTCTCCACAGCAGTTCCTCCACACTGTTGGCATGATCGCTCATATTTTGGCAGCCATGTTTTCTTGTACCTGCCTGTTTCCAAGGCCAGGGTTATGGCTAGAAAGGATCCGTCTAGTGTAAATATGACGTCACGTTCTCGTTGTAACTCTCGTTGTAATCGGAGCGGCTCGGAAACACATCTACAGCAGTAACATGAAGCAACATACACCTTAATGCAGCAGCAATATTAATAGAGAAACATCGGACATAATAGTAAAACACTGCAAGGGAACATTTTATTGCACCAGGAGCTATCTTGGGACTTTTACTGCGACAACGTTGACTTGCCTGTGAATAAAAAATAAACCATAGTGTTGGTGATCTACAGTGTTGTCATTCTTCTTTGAACACCAGCAAGACCGCTAACACCCTATTTCAACAATCACACTCCCTGTAATTGACATAATTAATAGATAGTTTAGCTTCTCATCATCATTTGCTGTGGCCCACTGATGTTAACGATCGTAAGTGAAAGGCTGCCTGCCAAACGTAAACATTCAGCCAAACTCTCGCGAGAGTTTTACACAAGACGGATCCTTTCTAGCCATAACCCAAGGCCAGGCTCTCTCTCTCTCTCTCTCTCTCTCTCTCTCTCTCTCTCTCTCTCTCTCTCTCTCTCTCTCTCTCTCTCTCTCTCTCTCTCTCTCTCTCTCTATCCAGGCTGTGAGCACTCGGTCTGTACTTTGTCAACAACTTCCTGCGTTAAACATCAGTCACTGTGGCCAGGTAGGCTGCCACAGTGTAGGCCTACTGTCTTTTTAGCAACCCTGTCTGCTAAAAATTACATTCCCACAGAACTAAACTGCATTCTCAATTACGTTACATTTATAAATATCATTTTAGAGCACACATTTGAAATCAGTAAGCGAGGCTGTAATTTCGCCAGCTGTTACTCTCATGAGCGAGGCAGAAAATAATAGTTTTAACATGCTAAAAAGCTGCTGTGTCGTTTATTGCACCTCAAACATTAAAACAAATCCAGAGTTACGTGTTTCTGTACTTCCTCTAAGAAGAAAGGACAATAAAAGAAGATCTCTGTGGCTTCAGGCTTGATGACATCCGGTTTTTCGCGATGAGTGGTCGCATTTTCGAGAGCTCTCGCTTTGGAGGTTATTCCTCACGATTTTTTACATATTTCATCCTCATGACAATATGGATTATGGACTCCTACCTCAACTCATCAATGAGGCAACATCACTTAGAGAAGGAGAGTAATAAAAGCGGGGATAAAATGATCCACAATGACTTTTACCTTCTCAACGGCTGGGAAAGGAAACACCTCGCTTTTGGAAGTGCAAGCATTCATGCATTATTAACTGCAAACCCGATGCGAAAGTACTTACCCCCGTCAGGCAAACTAGACCGAAGAAGTACGATCGTCTTGGTCTTATTGTTAGTGGGAGACATCCATCTGAATCCGGGCCCGGTGCAGACAAGAAGCCAGTCCTGCAGGCTCGAGGAGCTAGCATCACAACTAGCATCACAACTAGCATCTCTTCCGCTGCAGCAACAATTACGCGACGACAACAGAAACCGTGGAGACAGCGGAGACCGAGGAATCAACGGAGACTTCGACATTCCCCCGGGGACGCCTCGGCAGACAGACACGCATGAGGCAGTAACGAGAGGAAGTGAACCGAGATCCGATGGAACAAATATCCGCCATGTTGTTAGCCACCCTGCTAGCATATCAACGGCTAAAGCTACAACGGAGCCTCCCTCCCCCCACCACCCCACCGCTCCAAGCAACACGGCAGGCCGCAAGCCGGTTGCTGTAACGGACAAAGTCAAATATCTGCAAGCTGACGACATTGTGCATTTAAGCAACAAAAATGGACTACATATTTTTTATCTGAACACTAACAGCCTGAGACACAAACTGGCTGAACTCAGGCAGCTATTCATGAACGGTAAGGCAAGCATATTATGCTTTTCTGAGACCAAATTGGACAATTCCATTACAGATTCAGAGATTGAAATTGAAGATTATCTTGTAGTGAGAAGGGACAGGAACGTGAATGGAGGTGGTGTCTGCATGTACATACATAAAGACACCAACTTCAAAAACCGTACTGACCTGCATCATGAAAATATTGAATCTGTGTGGGTTGAAATTATTTTTGACAATGCTAAATCTGTAATAGTCGGGACAATATATAGACCACCGGAACAGAGTGACTTTTATGATACATTAGATGGGTGTTTGGCTGAGGTGGGGGATGTAGAGACAATTATTATTGGAGACTGGAACACGGATATGCAACGTAAAGACACGTCCGTCTTCAAGTCCTTCGGTAGGATTTGTGATATGCACGGCTTCAGCCAGCTAATCACCCAACCCACCCGGGTATTTGAAACAACACAGACTACCATTGATCTCATTCTGACCTCTGACAAGTCCAAGATCTCCAGTAAAGGGGTTATAGCATGTGGTTTAAGTGATCATTATATGATATTCTGTACCCGCAAAAGGCTAAAACAAAAGGCCGGCTGTCACAAAACAGTCATATCTAGAGACCTCAAAAACTACTTTAGCGAGGCCTTTAACCTAGAACTGGAGAGCCTGGACTGGTCAGATGAGCTCGGTGGTACGCAAGTTGAAGAAACATGGCTTGGTTTCAAAAATAAATTCTCTGCAATACTCAATGATTTGGCCCCCCTAAGAACAACCAGGGTAAAAAATCGCGCAGAGCCGTGGATGCACTCCGGCATACTAACCGCCATGAAAATCAGAGACAAAAAATGCTCTGAGTTTCATAAAAGTCAGTCAATGATTTCCAAAAGCACGAGCAGTGAACTCCTGGCCCACGTGACTGAACTAAAAATTGAAAGAAATAGACTAAGAAATGACGTAAGCTCCATGATCAAAACTGCCAAAAAGAATTTCATCAATGTCAAAACTGAGGAAACAAAAATAAACCCCGTGAACTTTGGAAATTACTCAATAACCAGCTTGGCTGCAGTAAAAAACTAAAAACTAGATTTTCGAACTTAAACATAATGACAGATAACAGGCTCATTACAGACAAACTGGACGTGGCCAAGTACTTGAACATTTTTTTCACAAACATAGCCACAACTCTTGTAAATAAATTACCCTCCCACTCAGGGCTTTTTGGAGTAGATCACATCATGACCTACTACAAAAACCTAGGGGGTACGCAAAGATGATTTCAGTCTAGCAAGGGTAACATCAGCAGAGGTACTCATTAAACTGAGCGCGCTCCAACCTAACAAGGCCACTGGCCACGACAATATCCCCTCCAAATTCCTCAGAGACACAGCAACCGCCATCTCACCAGTCATAGCTCACATAATTAACCTCTCCATAAAACAGGGAAAAGTACCCAAAGACTTCAAAATTGCAAGAGTAACCCCCCTGCACAAAAAGGGCAGCAAATTGGACCCAGGCAACTACCGCCCTGTTTCTATACTTACCTCCATCTCGAAAGTCATGGAAAAAATAGTATATGAACAGGTCGAAAAGTACCTCGCGGACAAGAAACTAATCTATGAATTTCAATCTGGCTTTAGAACATCCCACTCCACTGACACATGCCTTCTTTATTTCAAAGACCACATCAAACAAGAGGTGGACGAGGGCAAATACTGCGGCATGGTGATGCTGGACCTGCAAAAGGCTTTCGACACTGTCAGTCACCCCATTCTGATTGACAAGCTAAAAGCAATTGGTTTTGATAAACTATCGGTGAGCTGGATGCAATCCTACCTGGAGGGGAGAGAACAGATGGTGGAGGTAAACGGTACTCTGTCCCCCCCCCTCCCAGTGAGCTGTGGTGTTCCACAAGGAAGCATATTAGGTCCGTTACTGTTCCTAATTTATGCAAATGACATGTCATCAGCATGTGACTGCAACTTGTTCCTGTTCGCGGACGACTCAGCCCTGCTGGTCTCTGACAGGAGCAGATTGCAGGTTGAAAAAACCCTCAGCTCCGAGCTCGGCAGAATCTGCACCTGGCTCGCCGATAATAAATTATCATTACACCTGGGTAAAACAGAGTCCATTCTCTTCGGTTCGAAACATAATCTCAGCAAATCCGACGACTTCTCAGTTGCAGTGGGTGACATTATTGTCACAAGTAAGAAGGAAATTACATACCTAGGATCTATTCTTGAGGCAAACCTCTCCTGTGACAAAATGGCATCCAATGTAATAAAAAAAGTCAATCAAAGAACTAGATTCCTGTACCGGATCTCCTCTCTGGTAAACAAAAACACCCTGAAAACTCTGGCAGGAGCACTCATTCAAGGGTACTATGACTATGCTTGCACGTCATGGTACCATAGCACCTCCAAGGCGCGAAAAATAAAACTTGAAACTTCACAAAATAAACTGGTCAGACTACTGCTTGACCTTTCATCTAGAACCCACCTCACCTCTGCCCACTTTGACAACCTAGGATGGCTTAGAGTAGACGACAGAGTACAGCTACTTGCAATGGGCCTGGTCTAAAAGATCCAATACACCTCTATGGTACCCATGTACATGTCAAAATTATTCCCAAAGGTCAAGGAATATCATGATCATAACACCAGAGGGAGCTCCACAAATCATGTAAAACCCAGATTTGGCACAAAAAAAGGGGAATACACGTTTCGCAATTATGCCACATCAAGGTGGAACGCTCTTCCCACTACTGTAAAGGAAAGTAAAACTATACTTACCTTCAAAACCTCTCTTAAAGAGCACCTTCGGGGGAGACCATTGCATAACTGGCTCCAGTAATGTTACAAATCTCAACCTGTCGTACAATGGACAGCTTCCCCCCCCCCCCATCTATGTATATACTCACATTTTAGATTCTGTTACTAACTGTATATCTATAGACTTGGTATGTCTTAAATGTCCGGTTAGGATGTATTAGAACGAAATCTTAAATGAAATTTGTAAATAAACCATATGTATGTAAAAAAACACCTGTATGTAAATTGTAAATAAGCCATCTGTATGTCAAATATGTCTTGTATGTCTTAAATGATATGATGAATTGGAAATGGGGGACCCTGATGTAAACAAGACAAAAGTCTTTCTCTGGTCTGCATCCCCTTAACAATTGTATGTTTTGAGCTGTACTGTACTGTACTGTACCCAATATACAAGCTGTTAATAAACTTTTCAATCAGTCAATCAATCAATCGCCGTTCAAATGACAGCGTTCGTTTCCCCAAAAGTGGGCGGGGCTGTAAAGTGATTTTACTCTCATATATTATTCAAAACCATTCTATTTATTCTAACATAAATTACATGCCAGTGTTTTCTCTTTTTATTTATTTTTGAAAATATTTTTTTCCTTGTAATTTGTTATTCTATTCTAAATAACACACTGTTATTTACTCAACAATAACACACAATTATCCTTGTTTTTATTTATTCGTTTAATTCTGTAATCTTGGGCTTTTTAGCATGCTTTTTAGCCGTAAATAAAGTCACCGGAAACAGACGTAGGCCTATAAGGGACATTTCGAGCGATACACACCACAAACCACCCACTGAACAGATTACCCAAGATCCTAAGCTTGAAGCTCATTGATTGGATGTTTTAGCCACAATGCATGTTGGGATATAATGTTAATGCGATATGATATCCGAAAACATAAAAAATTAAATAATAATAATACTTTATTCCGAGTGTTCTTGCTTTTCTCTTTGGAAGTCATCACATAACTGCATTGTAATACACGGTTCGGCTGCATTAATATTACACATCTGCCGTAGTTCTTTTTTTATAGAGCCCTGATGAGAAGACTTCTGGACAAACTGGAGAACTGCGGCCAAAACTGAATATGTGACGTGGATCATAAATATATCAACAATTAAACAACATCTTGCATTTCTTTTCACAAAATACGTCTCCTTGCACGATCAATAGTAATTCGGCTGACTTTTATATTTGATCCAATTGATAGATAGGTTATATTTATTTAAATGACGGATATACCTTTCTGTCTGTGATGTTTTACAAATCAGATATTAATGTGTAGAAGTAAAACATGAGAAATAGTATAGCAATATCCTGTAAAATTATGTAAAAACATGAATAAAACTACACATCTTCGGATGTTATACATATATAAGTGTCCTACACTAATACTACAAAATTATTATTAGTATGCTGTGTGTACCTTGTGTGCACCGCCTAGTGGTTAAAGCATGTTATTGAATTATTTTTGTTGAATAATGTTAATTTTGTTGAATATTGTTATTTGATGAAAAAAATATTAAGAGTACATACTTTCATAGGGGGAAAGTAGAAGGTCAATGATATAAATATATATAAATATATATATATATATATATATATATATATATCATATATCAAGAAGATACTGTAAGTGATCTCAACAATAAAACAGTTTAGTGCTGGATGTACAAAGATATTAATATGAGGATGTGCAAAACAGGTTCGGCTGCATTAAATAAAGGAAAATAACATATCTATGCCACAATTTTAGATGCAGATTTTGTTAAACTAATACGTTTGCGCTGTGGACCAACACTATAAATTGACGGGGAAGGGGGTAGCAATAAAGATAACACCATTAAACAGTTACAAAACATAACAGAAATAATATCGATAGCAGTGTCCCTAGCAACCACCTTGGTAAAAATGAAAACGTTGTATGGACACAATTTCCTGAAGTAATCTTCGTAATAACTAGCAAACTAAAGATCATGTACATCCACTGCACACATAATCTGAAATAACAACTCATATTTCTCGCATCAAATGACATCAAAACGCATTTTAATGGCCAAACTAACCTTAAAATAGGCATTTTCCACCGAGAATAAAACAACGTTCGGCCATGTCTTTTTTTTCTGCAGGGAGAAATTTGAAGATCACGTGACATAGACGCCAGCCATTGGAATGAATGGTGAAAAAAAACGTAGGGATCTTACAATTTCAGAGGCGTTTTTGTAGAAATACTACGGTCTACGTTGTGGACCTGTTTGGACCCTGATTAAAGGGAAGAATTTTGACAAGATTCAAAGCTAGGTTTCATTCTCCGGTACTTTACTCGAGTCAGTCAACAAATGCAACACCTTTCAATAGCACATACAACTTGGCTATTAACACTGTATTTCAAATCATGAAACTTCTTAATTACCACAATATCATTGATAAAATTATATAATTGACAACATATTACATATAACTGTGTCCATACACAATACACAAGATGGCGGCAAATGCAACACCTTTCAATAGCACATACAGCTTGGCTATTAACACTGTATTTCAATCATGAGACTCCTTAATTACCACAATATCATTGATAAGATAATATAATTGACAACATAGCAGAACCCTCACAGAATTATTTAACAAAAATATAAAGACAACATATTACATACACAATACATAAGATGGCGGCAAATGCACGCTACGCAGTGTTTGTTCATGTAACCATGTAGACGTATACACACATTCTCGGCTATCACACACATCAGCCCAAGCTGATAAAACGTAATAATAACCAGTTACTTTTAAAAAGTAATTAGTAATAGTTATAGTTACTGCTCTCAAAATAGTAACTAGTTACTTTATTAGTTACTAAATTATAAAAGTAACTAGTAGTTTGACAGGCAGCCTTTCAGTTACGATCGTTAACATCAGTGGGCCACAGCAAATGATGGTGAGAAGCTAAACTATCTATTAATTATGTCAATTACAGGGAGTGTGATTGTAACTGTGTGTGTGACTAGCTGGATGCAAAGAGGTAAACACTGTCTTTTGTTTCCCATGCTTGCTCTTCAAACAGCCGGGGACAGATACTATGTGACCGTGCAAAATACACACACACACACACACACACACACACACACACACACACACACACACACACACACACACACACACACACACACACACACACACACACACACACACACACACACACACACACACACACACACACACACACACACACACACACACACACACAGACAGACAGACAGACAGACAGACAGACAGACAGACAGACAGACAGACAGACAGACAGACAGACAGACAGACAGACAGACAGACAGACAGACAGACACACACACACACACACACTATTGTAGTTGAGTTTTGACAGCATCCATCAAACTAGATGTTTTTAATGGTCTGTTTTCTAATATTTCTGTGTTTCTGAACCACTTCTGTGTCTGCATATAATGTTCGTATTTAGTCTCCTCAGGGTTCCCGCGGGGTCTT
The DNA here is from genome assembly GCF_949606895.1 of Notothenia rossii. Taxonomy (NCBI): domain Eukaryota; kingdom Metazoa; phylum Chordata; class Actinopteri; order Perciformes; family Nototheniidae; genus Notothenia; species Notothenia rossii. Next base: position 45,164,258 of record NC_136905.1, on the reverse strand, counting down.
AAAAAGTCTTACATTTGATCATCTGAATGTAAGGCCTTAAAAAGGTCTTAAATATGACCAAAAAAATAAGAAAGGTCTTAAATATGATTTAGAAGGTCTTAAAAATGATCGGATTTTAAAGGTTCTGTGTTGCGATAGCGTCTAAATGTGTTTTGGGGGAAATGTCCTGGCTGCAAAGTAACCAGTAGTGATGTGTCGGTCGCGAACGAGCCGATTCTTTTGAACGGCTCTTTGGTACGAACGAGGGGAACCGAGTCCTACTTGGTGAGAGCCGTTCTTGTTATCATTCAATCGTTTGTCAGCACTCACTGCCTGTCAAAATCCACTCGCCTTTTAAAAAGCTTGATTTTGTTCCCCAAAACGTATTCTGTGAAGACCCGCCCCTACTCTGACTGTATCTATCTCTGACACGGAAGCCCTGTCTGCTCCTCACAGCAGCTCCTCACGAGCAGTCCCTTACGAAAAAACACTATAGTATTACTATTAAGAATTACTATAGAAATACCACAAAAAACTGCTATAGTATTTCTATGGTGTTTTGGGACACACTATAGAGAATTACTTTAGTAATACTATAGAGTTGGCTATGGTGATCTTATAGTGAAGTTACAGTTATACTATAGTGTTTCCTGTAGTATTTATATGGTTTTTCGGCCACTATACGAAATTACTATAGCTATACTATTGAGTTGTATGTAGTATCAATATAGTGCTTTCTATATTATTTCTATGGTTTTTTGGAAAACACTACAGAAAATTACTATAGTAATACTATAGAGTTGGCTATGGTGATCTTATAGTGAATCTATAGTTAATTAGCTTTAATAATGATGTATTAATCCCTATAGTAAGTATGGTATCAACAAATAAAAGTTAGCAGACAGAGCAGTTTCAATTTGAAAGATAGGGACTTTATTAACTAAATAAAATATATTGTTCACAGAATATGAATACGAATAAGTTAAATGTAAAAAAATTACAAGAACAATTTCAGGCCTGAAACAGAAATGGTTGGGCAATGAAATTAAGGGGAAAAGTGTCCCAATCCCTATATACAGTATAAACACATTTCACATTCATATACTTACAACCCATGCCTCTCTACCCAGTCAGAGAAGCAAACTCTGACAAGTTTTAGGCTGGTCTTCTCTGTAAGAATGCCATTTTGCAGTTCATCAAATACTTCTGGAATTTTCTTCTTAAGTAGATCAGTTAGGCCATTCAGAAGAACTGGTTCTTGGCTGAACAAAACAATAAGAGCAAGCACAGCACAAAGCAAAGTTCTGGCCTGTGTGATTTTTTGAAACACAATTTAACAAGCATGGTACATGTATACCTGAGTTTGACAGACTTCTCTTAGGACAGGCTGAAGATCCGGTGCTTCAGAAAAGTGCACTTGGAATCTGTCAAAGTTACTGATTCTCACATCTATAAACTCTTTGAAGTCTGTGTTGTATTTTAAAATCCTATCAAGGACAAATCCAAATGCACCTGTTACTTCCAGGAGATGGTTTGTGCTTTGGACACTGTAGATTTTTCTTTTAATTTGCTTTTTGCTAGGACTTTAACAGATTCCTGCAGCTCATTCCCGCTTCCTGTAATTATAAGAAAAAGACAAATTCATCCTGATGTTTACTAATCATATTATGCCAGATTAAATTAAATGCCATCATCTAACATCTTTTAGTTAAACAGGGTATATGCAGGAATCCTGAAGTCAAATTGAATACCTTTTAAGACCTTTTTTAAGACCCTTTCCATACATTTTAAGACCTCATCGCAACTTTGAGTTCTAACCGGTTACATTGGCAACACACTTTACTATATTGATTGTAAGATAGCAAAACTAAACAGAGTGCAGACAGACTACTGAAGCCTCCTTTCCACTGTGAAGGTCAGGTTTAATGCAGTATGCTGCTTTTTTGCTTCTGTAGACTCTGTGCTCTTTCATTCCAATAAAACTCCTCAGAAACCATTAGAAACCAGTATTTGACCAATAAACAAAACAATTGACAAAACTTTGAACTATGAAATATGTTAAACTTTGGTGAGCTTCAGCGGGGTAATGCCATATAGGAGCTCCCTCACAAATACCCAGGGGTTAAATTGGGCTGGGGCTGTCCGGGGCTAAGCCCTGGCACATAGGACGATGCTCTGACGTCATCACCCTCACACATGTCATATGTTTACAAAAAAGGATATATATGTTAAGACTTTTCTCGTTCTTAATATAGACTATATTTAGGGTCTATATGTGTTGACTTTACTTTAAAATAGCAGATCTCTGTGACCGGATATAGTTTGGCTTAGACCCCGGCCCCACAAGGACGCATACGGTAAAACGCATACGCAAGCGCAAAAAAGGCTTCCGTTCACACGCATTCGATTCATTAACGTGTCCGTTCACACTAGACCGCTGGAAATGCTGGAAACGATGTAGTACATATGTCAGGCCTGTAAGTGGCGCTGCTGCCGCCCGAAATACACCAAAAGCAGCGAAGAAGACCCCGGAGCATGGTTGCCCTTGTTTATTCTCCGCGGTGGACGGCGTGTTCTCCTGCTGTATCTCTCAGGTAGTCCACCAGCAGATGAAAAATACCCACCTCTCCACCTCTTCCAATGAACGAGGGGACCGTGCGGCAGTTTCCGTAAAAAAAATGTTCCACCTGTCAACATGTCCGTTAAAGTTTAAATCTTCCACACAAAATTAGAGAAGTGCCGGTCAGAGGTCTTCTTTGGTATTTATTGAGCTTTAAAACAAATTGATAACGACTCTGTTCTCTGTATAATAATTGAAAGCAATTCTAGAACCCTGAAGGCAAGAGAGACTGAAAAGAGTCAAGGGAAGCTTATAAAAGTTAACAGCATTTAATTACACAAAATATGCGGTGGTGTACAAAATGAAATGTGCGAGTGGAGGCGCTCTCCACATCCGACCGGTCAGTTCAGGTCAGGGGGTCGAAGAGGTCAATTCTTGGCTTGCTCTTCCTGTTGTCATCTGAGGTCTTCTCCTATTGGCCGGCGTTGTCGGGGGGCGGGTCCAATGCAATTCCTGCCTTTTTCTGTAGCTAAATTGCATCATTCTAGCGTCTGTGGTTATTTAAACATTCCCTGCTACACATTATTCAGCGTCAATAAATGAGTGCTAATCCCAGTGTGCTCAGTGTACAACATCACATGTCATTTCACCTTGGTTCAAGGTTTGAAATCGTATGATTCCGCCAGATGCTAAATGCTAACCGGAAGTGACGAATTTTCAGAATAAAAGTGTTAAGCTAATAGTGAGAACTTCCGGTTTTTCAGAATAAAACTGATTTAAATCAAATAGTGTATTTAATTCAAATTACGCCATATCAACATTGATTTTAAATTTGTAACAATCCCTCCTTACATACCATTTAAGGTATGTAAATAATATTGAAATCAATGCGTTCTTCATCCGAACATTGCATGGTACTGTTAGAAATTAAAATCAATGTTTTAATGGGGAAATGTAGTTTAAACATGCTGTCAGTTTTAATGCTCTTTTATACTGAAAAACCAGAAATTCTTGTGCACAAGCAGTTAAGCTTTTAAGCTTTTATTCTGAAAATCCTTCATCTCCGGTTAGCATTTAGCATGTGGCTAATATACGATTTCCTGAAGAGGTGAATTTAGTAGCGAAATGATATGGTGTGGTGAAAACCGAAACCTACTGATTTAACACTACAACGATAGATGTCGAGATACTACCATGTTGAATATTAAATGAAAGTACAGTTTATTTGAATACATTATTGTTTACAGACGAGTAGCATGTGACAACATCCGGAATGACCGGCAACCAAACGAGCCGAGAAGTATTGTTTAGAGTATTGATTACAGCGTTTAGAATGTGTTAAATGAAAAGTGATGAAAGAGAATATGAGGAGAAACGGCGTGTTAAGCATATATTGAATGTGAAAAGAACCTATCCTCTGTTTAAATGCAATAACGGACATTGGAGACGAGGTGAGCCGGCTGGCGGGGAGGAGCCAGCAGAGGATATATATAGCAGCGCCGGAGGAGAGATCCGGGGTCTTCTTGCTCAGGAGAACCGGATCACAGCTGTTTGTCTGACGGAACAATATTCTGTCTGTAACACTACCGCGCCTTTTTTAATTAAAGTATCCCATTTGAATCTTTTCAGAGACTCCATTTAGTCTCATTTTAAAGCTTCTCTCCTGGACGCGAGAATAAAGAACATATTTAACAATTGGCGAGCTAGCCAGGATCTCGCAAAACCGGGAGAGACTACAGCAGGCTGCTTGCTGGACCCGCTGGCATCCGTTCAGCACACAGAGAGCTCAAATCAACTAGGTATGGAGAAACCTGTTATATCGAATTCTTCAATAGTTAATGTAGGACAATGTTAGTTCTGTGTGTTTGACGGCGGCCAGCGGATCCTGAAAATAGCTGTGCAATTTAAGTTAAAACAAGCCTAAATTGATAAATATTGGTAGCATTACCACGTGGCGTTGCTTTGTTACAGGCAGGGTGAGTTCAATTTCTTTTTTTCTATTTAACCCTGCATGCTATTCGTTTGTCTGTTAGTACATGTCGGCTAGAGGCCAATCACTATATGTGTCTTTTGTGGCGTTTTACGTTTTACGTGAATGGTTTTAGGCCATTAAGCAGTCGGGACTGCTTGAGGCAAAGACACAGCCAAAGTTTGAAGCTAAGGTTATTGGAGTGAGTGTTTTGTGTAACAACAGCGTGAGGCTGTTTTAAAAAAGTCCTATTTCAAGGGAAAGGCCTGAGTAGTTTGAAGCTCTCAGTGGTTACACCATTCTGTTTTTCAAGACATTGCGTTGTGGATTACGGCAGGAAGTGCAACATTCGTGCGTTAGATAGACGATATTCTTCTAATTGTGTTTGCTTAGCGTCCTATTTGTCCCATAAATAGCGTGTTTAAACAGAAGAAATGACCATACTGGCTCTTAAAGTCAAAACATTTACGTACATGGGTAGAGGGCTATGACGTAAGGGTATGAGGCCCATTTATCATTGTAAACTAAATGGAAATGTTATTTTAAACTACAGTGTTGTGTGTTGAATTTACTAGACAAAATATCACCTCACCAATTTCAACTCCAGGTGTTTTCTCAAATCCCTTTGTTCTTCAGGTCAAAGGTTGGAAAACCAGTTGCCATTTTGTCTTGACCTCATGTTCACGGTGAGCCACGGCAGTCACCATTTCATGAAATGCTAATTGAAGTACTCTGTTTGCTTTAACACACTGAGGCTAGGCATTCCATCTTCTAAAGAACATCATACTTCTTGTTAGAGTTAGAACTATTGGAAGTACTTCTGCTGGTAAATGTGTATTGGCGGTTATGTGTTGTGTTGTTTAACCATAGTGTAAATTCCTATTTTAAAGATATTTTTGAGGAAACTACGTTTCTCCTTTGTCAAAAACGAGTCAGTTTTGAAACAGCTATTCCCTAGTGGATTAAGCTGGAATTTAAAATAGCGCACTCTGGTGGTAGTACAGAATTATTACCCAAATAGCGGAAACACCATAACATTGTGAATATTCTTCTTTGCAAATGTGTTTTGGCGGTTATGTGTTGTGTTGTTTAACCATAGTGTAAATTCCTATTTTAAAGATATTTTTGAGGAAACTACGTTTCTCCTTTGTCAAAAACGAGTCAGTTTTGAAACAGCTATTCCCTAGTGGATTAAGCTGGAATTTAAAATAGCGCACTCTGGTGGTAGTACAGAATTATTACCCAAATAGCGGAAACACCATAACATTGTGATTTTGAACCAAATTCATATTTCAAAGTCAAAACCATACACGGTACAACTTTATTTTAACATTTCATATTTTAATTTTGCATATTTTTTATATATTAATTAACTTTATTAATATTTTACCTTAAACTTAAAAAAAAAAAAAAGACATCTATAAAAATAATAAAACTTTGAGCAAAAAAAGAAAAAAAAAAAAAAAATTAAAGTTCGGACGAACAGCAACGAAGGTGCTAGTCAGAAGATTAGTGCTTCATCTTTGATAGGTTAATAAATAATTAGAGAACATGTCACCAAAACAAACTAAGTTGAGACTAGACGCAGGGCCAGGCTCAACTGCAGATATCAAGGAAAGGGTAAAAATCAGATCCGATGCTTCAACAGTTTCAAGAATCAGTCTTTATTTATTTATTCTTGAGTAACTTTACTGATTTGTGGTGTTGTGCGTAAGGCAATATCTCATTTGAGTGAGGGGCACCAGCCCTTCATGCAGGTCACTCTCTGAGAGAATAGTTCATATTTTCCCTCCAGTTTGGAGAAATATTATTTTATCATATGTTAGTTCAGCAGTGTCAACCAATCCTCTAATCCTAGAGTTATTGAGACGCATTAGCGACACCAGGGGTATTGTTTTTCGCAGCAACGATGACGCATAATACCATTACAAAAGCCATTATTGAAACAAGTAAACTATTAGAAGTGCTAATTGCTGATTTTTTTTTAGTGAATATGCATTTATACCATCAGAAAACCATAAATCATACGATATTTTTGTACCCCTTGTGGGTACACGGAGAAGTTATATTTATTTAATGCAACGTTATGGGTTTTACATGTCCTGTACAGAATAGGGTAATCATTGCAATATTAATTGAGCATTTTATGCTCAAAGGAGGGAGTGTCATGATTATACAGATATGTTGATTTCAGTGACGTTGTAGTTAATAAATAATAACATGTAGTCAACAAGAGGTATGCCGAAGCTCGGGCCTTCTCCAAGGAGGGAGTGGTCCAGTTTTAGATATTAGACAAATAGAAGTGGATGAATATGTCAGAACTCTGAGTAATATTATGCAAGTTTTGTCTACACAGCAGGCTAGGAAAACTACAGAGATACCAGACGAGACACCAGAAGAGACTCCTGTTCGGCCAGGTGATTGGGTGAGGGTGAAAGTTCACAAAAGACAGTGGGCTGATCCCCGGTGGACGGAAGCGTGAAAGGTTGTAACAAACTTCACACGCGCTCCGGTTTAAGGGTAAAGAAAAAGGAGCAAATTGACACCACCTCACACATTGTCACCCTTCACTGGCAACTTCCAGAACATTATTGGGAGTTAGGACTGATTTGGCAGAGCTGGAACAAAACAATAAATAGAAATAAGATAAAGATAGAAACAGCTCAAAAGACAAATTGTCTATAGATTTTTATAGATTGTACATTAATGTGAATACCTATTTTTTGTTTTACATCTGTAAAAAGAGTCCAATTTGTTATGTTATTTTTGTACTCATTATTTAAATTCTGTAACGGACACAACCAGGTTTAAAATAGAGATGATGAGAACAAAGCCAAACCAATTGTGGGGTCCCCTAGGGATAAGAGTCAGAATAGCATTGTTGATTGTGCTCATTACACTTGGCACCTTTCTGGTTGGAAGGGGAGTACAATATTATGTAAGGCATGGATCCATTAGTTCACTCATAGAATGCCCACATCACTAACAAGACTCCAGCTGGGTTTCAGAGACTTTCACTTATCCCCAGAGCCAAAAGATCAGCTGAGCAACAAGAGGAGGAGTTAGAAATACTCGGTCCCAAACAAGAGGCGGTTATAATCAAGATGATTCACCCCCCCTTATATGCAGTTCTTGTATCAAATGATGAGACGGGTTTAAGTGATTGGGATATGTAAGTGATGGGGATTTACAGATTAGGGGAATCTCTAAATACACTGGATCCATGTTTTAGTCTGTACCAGAAACACCCCCTGTTAAGCTATGAACAACCGATCGGTGACCTGAGCACAATTATTGAAAATGATTGTTAGACACAGGCTACTAACCCACAAGTACAGCTTTGTACGTACAAACTCTATGAACAAGATTCCCCAGCAGATAGTGGCGACATTGCAGATATGTCCAGTCACAAAAGTTACTACGGTTCTAAATAACAGTGAGATTTAAAGTGATGGAGAAAATATGGAGACGTTCTTTTATAGTGTGTGAAATATGTGGTGCTTGAAACATCTAGGTATTTAAATGTATAGAAGAAAATGGTTTCCTGAAAGAGTTAATTGGAATAAACATGTTACAGTGGGTGAAGGCAATGTTTAGGGATATGGTAAAATTATTAGTAGACATGAATTGTGTTTAGATGGCATTTAACAACTAAGATGGATAGTATGGTTAGGAAAATAGAGTGGAAAAGGTTGGATTTATTTTACCTCAGTGTGTTAGAATTTAACTATACGTAATGCCTCCCGAGATCTCTCTCTCTCCACCTGTCAGAACGCTACGACCCCATCGTCCAAGCAGACAAAAGACCTCACCACGGAAGACTCCTCCTCCTCCATAGAACAGACAGAGAACCAGAGCTGAACCAACAACTCCAACGCTGCATCCAGAACTATCTCCACCTGAGGCACCAAGAACCAAAACCAGGTGACATAAAAAGGCACACTCTCATCGGTCCCCCACAGGACATGAAGTTCCAAGCTGAGCCACAAGATTTGGGCACAAGAGCAGAGTGTGGGACATGAGAGCGGAATACGCCCTCCATGCAACAAAGTAGAGACTGTAAAGGAGGAGATGAAAAGCAAAGCAGATGGGACACTGAAGAGAGTTACAGCGGAAGGATCCAAGAGCGGATGGACTGAGGAGAAGGTGGACGGAGGAGAGGAAAGAACGGAGGAGTTGGCATGGTCCGGCAGAATGTGAGGGGGTCGTGGCGACAACCAGAGGGGGAGAGAAGGAAAACGGGAGTGAGTGAGTTTACACATAAACACACTTATTCACCAACGAGACATACGTAAAGAAAAAGATTTATCAGCCATGAATTAATCAATTGGTGAATTTATAAAGAAAAAAGAGGAAACTATTAAATAACCCTAAAAACACACTGAGGGTAGAACATATTATTCAATCTTTTCATCATATGAACAAATTATTCTTTAAGAGTTTTTTTATTCATGTGTGAATTTGGGGAAGATTTAATTTGTTACAGTATAGACCTACAGTTTAAAGGGATGGTTTTAGTAACCACTCTATAAAAGCAGACAAATCTTTATTTGTATGGAAAATGTTAAAGGTAGAGCTAGTACCAAGCCAAAGATGGTGTTCCAATCTAGAGTATTGATTTCTCCATTGTAGCATGGTTATTACCTCAGGAGGGAAGATTAAGGTGGAAATAACATTTGTTTTTCGTCCAAGATGTAGAGTTTTAAAATGACACTGGGCAAAGAGCGAAAGCAAAGTTTAATTAAAAAAAAAAAAAACTAATGTAGTTGGGAGTAATACATGCGGGGCCTTGGATCACTCATTGTGATGGTACATATTTGTTACAACAAACATCGTTTAGGGAGAAGGGGTCGCTCAACCCACCCTGCAGATGTTTTAAATCTTACTTGCAGCTTCAGAGGGAGCGCACGGCACCAGAGTATGAGTTTTAAAAGACAAGCGCCACCAGCTCCTAAAGGTCATTCATTCACCAGATGACCTGACGTTTAGAGATGTTATTTAAAGGAGAAACATATCTGCCATAGGTGTAAATTCCTGAATTAAACTACAAACCATTAATGAAATGACTTCTGTTTTTAAAATCCTTGTTAAAGGAGGGAGTAATTATCACATGCTCGGGCACCCAAGGTTCCACACACTGTAAAAGGGGTTAGCATAGTTATTTAAGTAGACCATAATTGAAAATAAATTGGTATAATGAGTTATTGATATTCCACCGGTTTTCACACCATTTCAGGGACTTTATCACTGCATTAGAACAGACCACCCAAAGGTAATGAGTAGGAACCTTTAAGTGATGAAACTCTACAACTGTTGTAACTGACCAAAATCTTCTCCCAGAAATGACTGTCTAGAATGCCGTACCCCAGAGTAGAACGCACAACGGCCCCTTCTAGAGAACATATTACTTTCATACCTTAAATGGTATGAAAGGAGGGAGGGTAAATTTCTCAGGAGGAGACGGTTACAAATGCTAGCAGAACAAGACGACCCACCCCGTATACAGATGTGGATGACAATGATGAGTTAGTTTAAATGATATGGATGTTCGGAGATGAGATTGATCAATGAATGTCCAGCCGATGTGATTCTTTAAATGATGAAATCATGTGAAGAAGTGAGCAAAATTAAAATGGAGTGAATCCATTTCAATTTACTTCATACTATTCCAAGATAGCATATTTTTAATATTTGTATTATTCCAATTAATTTTACACTATTCTAAGATAGTCCATTTTATTCGACTTTATTATTTTATACTATTCTAATATGGTAGATTTCATGTTGTATAAATCATTGCTATTCTAAAATGGTTTGTTTCTTTTCACTTTGTAAAAAACAAGTGCCTTAACACTGAGTGTGGTATGAGAACGGTTTCTGTGAAAGGAGGGAGGAAGAAATGTTCTGATACCAAGCCATTGCTGCTATTTTGAAGAATGATATTGAATGTAAACACTAGAAGTTATACACAAGGGAAAACTTTTATGTTTGAACAGACAAGAATTTATTTTGTATTTTTGTAAAGCCGGCTGTAAAACCATTCCATTTGATTGTATGTTTGTTAATATGAGATATGTAATATGCAAAGTTCAGATGAAGAACTCATTGATTTCAGTATTATACACACCTTTTAGGTGTGTAAGGAGGGACTGTTAGAAATTAAAATCAATGTTTTAATGGGGAAATGTAGTTTAAACATGCTGTCAGTTTTAATGCTCTTTTATACTGAAAAACCAGAAATTCTTGTGCACAAGCAGTTAAGCTTTTAAGCTTTTATTCTGAAAATCCTTCATCTCCGGTTAGCATTTAGCATGTGGCTAATATACGATTTCCTGAAGAGGTGAATTTAGTAGCGAAATGATATGGTGTGGTGAAAACCGAAACCTACTGATTTAACACTACAACGATAGATGTCGAGATACTACCATGTTGAATATTAAATGAAAGTACAGTTTATTTGAATACATTATTGTTTACAGACGAGTAGCATGTGACAACATCCGGAATGACCGGCAACCAAACGAGCCGAGAAGTATTGTTTAGAGTATTGATTACAGCGTTTAGAATGTGTTAAATGAAAAGTGATGAAAGAGAATATGAGGAGAAACGGCGTGTTAAGCATATATTGAATGTGAAAAGAACCTATCCTCTGTTTAAATGCAATAACGGACATTGGAGACGAGGTGAGCCGGCTGGCGGGGAGGAGCCAGCAGAGGATATATATAGCAGCGCCGGAGGAGAGATCCGGGGTCTTCTTGCTCAGGAGAACCGGATCACAGCTGTTTGTCTGACGGAACAATATTCTGTCTGTAACACTACCGCGCCTTTTTTAATTAAAGTATCCCATTTGAATCTTTTCAGAGACTCCATTTAGTCTCATTTTAAAGCTTCTCTCCTGGACGCGAGAATAAAGAACATATTTAACAGTACATAACTCATAAAAGTCAAAAATACAAATAAGAATACATATTCATCATAAATATAAAGTTTTTCATTTGAACATAACTTCTATCTTAAACCTTTAATGTCACTTCGCAAAATAGCAGCAATTAGCTTGGTATGGAAAATGTCTAACGCCCTCCTTTGACATCATAAATCATCTTCATACTGTATCTGGTGTAAAGGCACTTGTTCCTTTAGAAAGTATAAGAAGGATTAAACTATCTAAAAATAGCTAAATATTACTCTTTATTTAAACAAGTCTAGCGCCATTCTATCGGTCTGTTTTTATCTAACTGTTTGTGTCATCCTTTTACTGTGTCTCTGGTGCAATTTACGAATCTCTGCTGGCTCCAGTAGATATAGTTCTCTCCATCCACATTCTTGTTGGTTCTGGGACAGAGGAACAATAATTCAGAACCTGCTGATATTTGAATCTTACTACTTGGCATATGTTACAAACAAAAAACATCTTCTTGGTGAACTAAATAAAATCCTTGTAATCTTTCTCAAATCTAATATAACAATTAACTATTCCTGTTTGTGGTAAAAACACACTAACGTTATGTAATACAATTTCATTATGATTCAAAAACAACTAAAGTCATGATCATGTCAGAGTGAATGATTTCCTGAGTGTGTCTGTCCTGTAAGGTACGTCATTCTCGGCTTGGATCGTGTGCAGAAATCCCATCGATTGCACCTGGCAATACTGCTTCTATCTATCTATTATCAAGCTGAAAAATGAATACAGAAATCCAACATACTGTCATCAAATGTCTTTCTATTATGAATTTAAATGAAATGTATATCCCCATAATGATAATAATAACCTAAACAATAAAGTCTATGGCCTTTACTTCTTTTACCAGGCTAGTTACAAGATGTTGTCAAAATTAAATTCTGTCTCATTACATTACTATGTTTCAGCTTAACTGTTATGTTCTTTCTACATTTCAAACCTCAGGTACTTTAATATCTGTTGAAATATTACAAAATTGTTTCATTATCACAGGTCAACTTTTTCGGTATTACATTCTGGAATTAGATCTCTTACAGTAGCCCCTTGGCCACTGATTCTGCATCTGTGTTACCTGTTATAACTCAATCAATATTAGAAACATGTCAACATTCACCAAACAGTATATTATCCCTAGATATGGAGCAGGTTAATCCTAAAACTATCTTCAATGCTCAGTTTGAACATCTGGGTTGGGGTGGAAAATTTCTTTCAATCCTTAAAGAAAAAATTTAAATTGTGAATTTTACATTTACATGTTGACATTATACATTATACACACTCCCCCCTATTTACACATGAACTCATGTGTAACAAAATCCTGTAATGGGGAGGGGGAAAACACTTTCAGGTAAATATTGGTTAGGGACATAACGAACATTGTTTACAATTTTAGACCCATTATTATTATTTCCACAGTAAACACTTCAGTGAAAATAAGTGTTTCTCTCTGTCTTTCAGGCTCAAAAGAAACAAAATCTTCAGATTTTAGATTGAGTTTTACATTTGCAAACCGCCAACTCCTGTGGGAATAAAATATCATCAAGTAGATTAGAAACGGGTCACATGTCCGGTTTCCCCTTTTTATGGAATTTTTAGGAAACCTCTCGTTTCCCTTGGAGCTCCAAAATAATATGTTAGTCCAAAAACATGCTTGGTTAGTTATTGTTTTAGAATCATGCAGTTACACTGATCACATGCCGGCATTCATTCACACTCACACTATCTGGTTGTCAAGTCAGGTTTGGTTTGGTGACTGACCCCAGGGTCAGTCATTGACAGTGCTTTTGTCACACTGTCAGTCAGGGTCAAAGGTAATTTGGTCTCAGTCTTTTGGCCATGTCGTGCTCTGCAGAGTCTTTTCAGAGGTATTTCAGCATAGGCGGGTTTCCTTTATCTACAAAAATATGTCATATGTGGAGCGCCATTCCTTATTAATTCACGATTTCAACTATGATTTTCAAGATGGTTCTAACTTTCCTTTTGGACTTCTGCCTCCCATCTTTCCTGAAACTTGGTACAAAACTCACTTCCTTATAGTACTACTGATACTGCAATTCATTTACACCTAATTAGTATTACAATGTCTAATAGATCTAATTCAGAAACTTGTGTACATAACTATTATCTTGAGTCAAACCATTACTAGGATCTGTGTAGCTCTGCTATGTATTTCATATCTTCAATTCTGGTCCACTTAAAAAACAACGTTAAACTCTTTAGCAGTGTGTGGAACCTTGGGTGTCCGAACATGTAACAATTACTCCCTCCTTTATCAAGGATTTTAAAACAGAAGTCATTTCATATTTCCATCTGAAAGCCCTCCTATGGTAATAAGTATGCTACAATGGAGAAATCAACACTTCAGATTGGAATACTATATTTGGCTTGGCACGAGCTCTTCCTTTAACATGATCCATACAAATACAGATGTGTCTTATAGAGTGGTTCCTAAAACTATCCTTTTAATGGTGATCAATATTGTAACAAATGAGATCACACGTGAATAAAAATCTTTAAAAGATTAATTTGTTAACATGATGAAAAGATTGAAGCATATGGTTCTACTCTGTACTCCACAACACCCACTGCTTAAAGTGGAGTGAATATTTCCATCATGTCTCCCTCAGTGTGATTTTCTCATTTTACTTTAATAGTTTCCTCTTTACTGCTATTTTTAATTTACAAATTGATTAATTCATGGTTAATAAATCTGTTTGTCTTTATGTATTTATCAAGTGAATTCAAGTTATTTAAATGTGGTCTCTTTTATGTGCGTTTGTGAATAAGTGTGTTTATGTGTAAACTCACTCATTCCCGTTTTCCTTTTCTCCTCCTCTGGTTGTCTCAAGCCGTGACCCCGGCCTCCTCACTTCTAATCGACCATGCCAACTCCTCTGATTCTGTCTTCTCTTCAGTCCATCAGCTCTTGAATCCATCCGCTGTAACTCTTTTAGGCAGCCTTTGGCCCAGTTACATCTGCAGCCCACATCATGCCACTGTTCTTGTACTGCTTTTTATATGTCATCTCCTCCTTTACAGTCTCTTCGCTGTTTATATGGAGGGCGGATTCTGCTCTCAAGTTTCACACTTTGCTCTTGCCAAATCTCGTGGCTCAGCTTGGAACTTCATGCCCGGTCTGAGGGACTGATGAGAGTATCTCTGTATGTCAGCAAGCCGTTTGGTTCTGGATGCCTCAGGTGGAGATAGTTCTGGCTGCAGTTCTGTTGTTGTTGTTGTTGTTGTTGTTTCAGCTCTGGTTCTCTGTCTGTTTGATGGAGAAGGAGGAGTCTCCTGTTGGGTTAGGTCTTTTGTCTGCTTGGCGGGACGGGGTCGTAGCCTTTCTGACTCAGAGGGGGAGTCCAGGTCTCGGGACGCATTATCTATAAGAAATCTAGCACACTGAGGTTAAATAAATCGAACCCTTTCCACTCTGTCCCTTTCTAATCATACTATCCGTCTTAGTTGTTAAATGCCATCTAAACAACACAATGAATGTCTACTAATGATATTACAAATACTCCCTCTAAAAATTGTTTCATCCATTGCTACATATTTACCCAACCTGACTCTTTCAGGAAACCATTTTCTCCTATAAATTGAAACACCTGTTTCAAGCATCACATATTTCACACACTACGAAAGAACATCTCCATATTTTCTCCAATATTTTAAATCCCTCTGTTACTTAGAACAATAGTAAACCTGCAGAGCACACTAATCAGATTACAGTAATGACATTTGAATCAAGTTTAGGCCTATGTCTACTTTCCATTATACTTATTACTTTTAGTGAACATTTATTTATATTGTCTAAATCCCTTGTCTATGGTGTGCAAACAGTTCGAGTATAAAAAGGTGTTTTTCTCTATGTATTTACACTCTACGGATTCTTGAGTTTACTCATCTCCTGGTGCTGTCGTTGTAAAAATGTTCGATTCCTTATTGTTTTGAACCAGTTTTCCAAAATCAGTTCTAACTGCCGTGCCATTTCTGCAAATGTAGCGGTGCGGCTACACACTGTGTAAGTGGGTGCCAACATGTTCCTTTTTTAACTTTGATCCGGAGTGCATCTGCAGTGCGTTCTACAACTTCCCACGGTCCACTCCATACAGGTTGCAACAACTTCATCTTGTGGATTTTTACATTTACCCAATCCCCTGGTCCAACAGAAATATTCGTCATGGCCCTGGCATATGCTTCCGCCTCAATTTCTCTCATATCTAACACTGGTTCTCCTCTGTATTGTCAGGTGATACCTTGTGGTGGATATTGCTGAGTGGGGCAATCTCTGGCCAAATGTCTACAATCACCACATATGAAGCAGCCACCATCTCTTCTTCCTCTTGAGCGTTGCTTTCCTCTCCATTGTCCCTTTTGTTGATGCTGTATGGGAGTGTATACCTGAGCTGGCGGCTGTACTTGTGTAGGAAGATACACAGGTATTTGCTGTTGCTGGAATTGTGTGGGAAGATACTGCGGTGCTTGTGGCCGTACTTGCGTAGGAGGATACACAGGTGTCTGCTGTTGAAGATACTGCTGTGCTTGTGGCTGTACTTGCGTAGGAAGATACACAGGTATCTGCTGAACTTGGTTTTGTGGACATACACTTCCTCCTCCGCTTTGTTGGTTCTGCATTTGATTCTCTGGTTCTTCCTGAGTTTGAACTGTTGGAGGTGTCCACCCTGCCTTCTCTGCTAGTATGGCCATCTGATTAGCTTCAGTATCTTTCTCAGCCACCTGCATCTTCAAAAGTATTTTTTCCAGTTTCTTTGTTTCTTCATCATCTTCCTTTGTTATTTCCTGGCATTTGATGTCATGGTGAATGAGATGTAGTCTCCATTCTTCTGGGATTTTAGCTTCTAACCCCACCACATCTCTAAGGCGTGCCTGCACTGATTGGGGAAGGGCTTTAATGACCGCGTCCTTCCACAGCATTGTGACAGCCGGCGAAACGTCATGTCGTTCTCCAGTACAGTCCTCCCACACTCCTTCACATCTCTTCAGGAAGGCATTCATGTTTTCCTCCGTGCCTTTCCTCAGGCCGGTGAGGGCATGTAAACTGCGTGTTGTCGGGTAGATGTGACGAATAGCAGCCCAATAATTCGACCTGATGTAGTTGAATGAAGTGTCATCTGGGTCGTGCGTGCAATTGGCCTCGGAATCTACTGCTCTTGCTTCCAGTCGTCCTTCAATCCGTCCGAGCAGGGCCCAATGTCTCCCAAGCACAGGTGGTCTTGGGCTGTGTATCTCTCCAGATCAGTCACCCACTTCTGACCTCCTTTCGTGAGTGGAGGTAGTTTTGCCACTAATGCTTCCATGTCCCTGTGAGTCCATGATTGGTATTGAAATCCTCCTCTTCCAGCCGCTATCAATGGCATGGAGGTATGTGCACCGGTCTTGGATCTTTTAGTTTTCTTGGTTCTTCTCGTTTTGGGGCATTTCCCAGGGTAATGTTGCTCATTTTCGTCGCTACTATTATTCTCAGGAGGAGATGCAAAACCGCGTTGTTGCTGTGACTGTTCATGGTATGGGGAGTGTTTACTGGTTTCAGACTGTGTACCGCCGTCGTCATCTTCACCTCCCTGTCCTTCGGAATAGTCAGGAGAGTAGTTTGTTCTGCGTTTTCTTTGAGTTCTTCGTTCTTCTTGTTCTCTCCTTTCTCTCTGTTGTCTATCTGCCTTCATGTCCTGAAATCTTACATCTTCTTGTCGTCTTTCCGCCAGAAGTTGTTGGTATTTATCTTCCTCCCTTTGTCTTTCGGCAATAATGTCATTATGGGCTTCAACTGCCTTTCGTCTCTCTTCAATAATGTCATTATGTGCTTCATCTGCTTTTCGTCTCTCTTCCATTCCTCTGTTGAGCTGCTCTTCCATTCTTTTGTTGAGTTCCTTTTCCATTATTCTGCCGAGTTCTTCCATTCTTCTGTTGGATTCTTCCTCTCTTCTGCAGAGTTCTGCTTCCATTCTTCTGTTGGATTCTTCCTCTCTTCTGCAGAGTTCTGCTTCCATTCTTCTGCTGAGTTCTTCCATTCTTCTGTTGGTCTCCTCTTCCATTCTTCTGCTGAGTTCTACCACATGTAAGCTGTTTGTCAATCCTTGGCTGGCATCTTCCAGATGGAATACCAGACTTGCAACCATAGCTTTTCTTTTTTCAGCTCTGTTCATAGCAATGTTTTCAGGTCCATACCAAGAGGGTTGTCCGGCTTTGATCCATGCTTTTTCCTGTTGTAGGTATTCAGCATTCTCATGTTCAACTACAGCTTTTCTATGGGCTTCCGTTGGTCCAGGCTGATCATCTGCTGGAATCAATCCTCTCGTTTGCCACTGTTCTAACAGTTTCTCCATTTGGTTCCATATCCTCTGTCTTTTACTTGAAACTGTTAAAGCATCTGATCTGATTTTTACCCTTTCCTTGATATCTGCAGTTGAGCCTGGCTCTGCGACTGGTCTCAACTTGGTGTCTTTTGGCGACATGTTTAAGTACTTGGATAATATTATTAAGTTATCAAAGATGAAAAACTAATCCTCTAAATCAGCGGTCGGGAACCTATGGCTCGCGAGCCATATATGGCTCTTCCGGTGACGGCATATGGCTCCCAGACAATTTTGAGTTGAAAAAAAAAAAAAAAAAAAAAAAGTTTGGAACTGATTTTAAAATACTTGTGATATTTCTTAATAATACTGTGTAATTTTAAAGTCAACAGAAATTTGTTTTGAAGATCAATTTAACGGGTCACGGGTCACCAGTGGGTCGAGTCGGGAACCAATGGCTCGCGAGCATGTCCGGGTCACTGTAAAGGTGAAGAAATCAATTTGATCAGCCAACTAGTTTATCCGCTTCAACCCTTGTAACGGAAAAGATGGCGAAAAGAAAAAAGACGATGATTACCGTGCATTCCAGGCTGCGTGGACAGAGGAATTTGCATTTGTGGAGAGAGCAGGATCTGCGTGTGTATGTCTAATATGCAATGATAAAATGCATTGATGAAATGGTCAAATATAAAGCGGCACTTCGATACGCACGTCGCACCATGCTTCATTTGCATCGAAATATCCAGCGGGGGACAGCAGGAAAAGGGCATGCCAGGAGCTACAGCGGAGAGTGCAGACGAGTCAGCAGCAACTACGTGTGTGGACCAAGCAAGGTGACGGGAATTCCGCTAGCTTTGCGGATGCTTTGGTAGTAAGGAATGGAAAGCCATTCACAGATGGCGAGTATGCCAAAACATTCATGCTTGATGTGGCCAATGAACTGTTTGATGACTTCCCAAATAAAGACAAGATAATCAAACGAATAAAAGACATGCCCCTGTCAGCAAGAACTGTGCACGATCGTAGCATCATGATGGCAAATCAAGTCGAGGAAACACAAATGTAGGACATAAACGCCGGGACATACTTTTCTCTCGCGTTAGATGAGTCAACAGACGTTAGCCATCTATCTCAGTGCAGTATAATTGCCAGGTATGCTGCAGGTGACACACTGCGTGAGGAAAGCTTGGCTGTTTTGCCAATGAAAGGGACAACAAGAGGAGAGGATTTATTCACGTCTTTTATGGAGTTTGCTAAAGAAAAAAAACTACCGATGGATAAACTTATTTCTGTCTGTACTGATGGTGCACCCTGTATGTTTGGGAAGAACAAAGGATTTGTAGCGCTTCTCCGTGAACATGAAAAGAGAGCCATCCTAAGTTTTCATTGCATCCTGCACCAGGAGGTGCTTTGCGCTCAGACGTGTGGCCAGGAGCTTGGTGAGGTGATGTCGCTGGTCATTCGAGTGGTCAACTTTATTGTTGCCCGAGCTTTAAATGATCGCCAGTTTAAAGCTCTGTTAGAAGAAGTTGGGAATCATTATCCCGGTCTGCTTTTACACAGCAACGTGTGTTGGTTGTCAAGGGGGAAGGTGCTCAGCCGTTTTGCAGCTTGCCTGAGTGAAATCCGGACTTTTCTTGATATGAAAGGCGTCAAGCATCATGAGCTAGACAACACTGACTGGCTCCTGCAGTTTCACTATCTCGTGGACATAACTGGCCATCTGAACCAGCTCAATGTGAAAATGCAAGGTATTGGAAATACAATCTCATCCCTTCAACAAGCAGTGTTTGCATTTGAAAGCAAGCTGGAAGTCTTTCTCAGGGACATTGAAACAGGTCGTCTTCTGCACTTTGAAAGACTGCAACAATTTAGAGATGCATGCTTAGCAAGTGACTCCACTCAACATCTGGATCTCCAGCAGCTAGCTGGCTTTACGTCCAATCTCCTGCAGTCATTCAAAGCACGTTTTGGAGAATTTCGTGCGCGCACTGGTCTTTTCAAGTTCATAACTCATCCACATGAGTGTGCAGTGGACAAAATCGACCTGACATGCATCCCCGGGGTCTCTATCGGAGACTTTGAGCTGGAAGTTGCTGACCTGAAGGCATCAGACATGTGGATGAGTAAGTTCAAGTCACTTAATGGAGAGTTGGAAAGTCTTGCGCGACAGCGAGCAGAGCTGGCGAGGGAACACAAGTGGACAGAAATGAAAAATCTTCAACCTGAAGACCAGCTGATTCTTAAAACTTGGAACGAGCTTCCTGTGACATACCACACAATGCAGCGTGTGAGTATTGCCGTATTGACCATGTTTGGCTCTACATATGCATGTGAGCAGTCATTCTCGCATATGAGGAACATTAAGACCAACCTACGCTCACGTTTAACTGATGGAAGCCTCAACGCCTGCATGAAGCTCAACCTCACCACGTATGAACCAGACTACTAGGCCATCAGCAAAACCATGCAGCACCAGAAGTCGCATTAAAAGTAAGACATACGTAATTTATTATACGTTAAAAATACTATATGGTTCTCAATGAAATATATTTAGAAATATTTGGCTTTTATGGCTCTCCTAGTCAAAAAGGTTCCTGACCCCTGCTCTAAATAGTACCTTTGTATTCTTTATAAAGATATCCTATGTCACCTGAACTTAACTTTAAAATCTGGTTGTTGTTTTTTGTTTTGTTTTTTTCAAATAAATTAAAATGTTGGAAAATCAAAATCAAAATCAGACAAATTAAATTAACATTTTGAAATTATGCAAATTTTAAAATCTGAATAAAGAAATAAAAATGAACAGGAGTTGACTTAGTAATATGAAAATAGGAATATGGTGCAAATCCAAATAAACCGTGTACAGTGTATACTCAAGTTTATGAAATTATGCAAATGTCATAAAATGAGTCAACTACAATACTTCAATTCAAAGAAACCTCCTGTAATCTTTATCTGTGTGGTGAAGAATGTATTAACTGTAATACTTATTATTTCCGCTAGGGGAGCTGTTTTATTTTTGAACTCCTCTCAAATGTATCAACTAGTACTTCCGGTTCATAAACCTACTTCCTGTTTATTTCCCCAAAATAATAAAGTTCAAATGACTTTCTTTGAAAAGCATGAAAAACAAAACAACTCAATCTACTCTCAACGTTCATCTACACCATCCCTGTGTATTTAATCAGTAATTACCAGTTGTATCTTCACTCAAACTACTTCATCATCTAGTAATGCCAACTGGCTAGCTAACTAGCTTAGCAGTATAGCATAAACCTCATGTGACTGGGGGAAGGGGAACACTCAACATGTGCAGATTAAAACCACACTGCTTGACAATACAAAACAACACAATCTTCATTTATCTTAGCTCTAAATTCTTTCGATGCTGACCTTAAAAGCTGATCTCATACCAATCTTGTACACAATCGTTTCGGCTTAGAACATTGCACAAAAATATACTTTTCGGCTTAAAAACTCCACACAATATACTTTATTAAACCAGACTACGCCGGTTTAACACATCAAACATATAGACTAACATGAATGGACCCAGTCCAGTGTAAACCAGATCAAGTCTGGTACCTCCCCAGAAGGTCTTAATACTATGTAATATTCACATTAATCGGGCGGCGCCGAGGATACAACAGAGATGAATAGAAACACTATATACAATCTCCACACCACTCGCAATCACCACATTATCACCACAGATCAATCTACAGATCACTACCAACGCTTGCACCTAATGTAAGTTATTTAACTATACAGTTTTTGAATTGAACAGGTAACTGTCTCACCTTTCGTTTAGGCCCAGCCAAAAACTCCAGCAGTGAGTCTGTAGCCTGTCCTCCCTTTGTGCAGCCTGGTGTGATGCTAGTTAGCTTGCAGCCTTCCCCTCTACTCAGCTCTATCCTGCTTCAGGTCCACCCAGGGACGCCAAATTGAAAGCAATTCTAGAACCCTGAAGGCAAGAGAGACTGAAAAGAGTCAAGGGAAGCTTATAAAAGTTAACAGCATTTAATTACACAAAATATGCGGTGGTGTACAAAATGAAATGTGCGAGTGGAGGCGCTCTCCACATCCGACCGGTCAGTTCAGGTCAGGGGGTCGAAGAGGTCAATTCTTGGCTTGCTCTTCCTGTTGTCATCTGAGGTCTTCTCCTATTGGCCGGCGTTGTCGGGGGGCGGGTCCAATGCAATTCCTGCCTTTTTCTGTAGCTAAATTGCATCATTCTAGCGTCTGTGGTTATTTAAACATTCCCTGCTACACATTATTCAGCGTCAATAAATGAGTGCTAATCCCAGTGTGCTCAGTGTACAACATCACATGTCATTTCACCTTGGTTCAAGGTTTGAAATCGTATGATTCCGCCAGATGCTAAATGCTAACCGGAAGTGACGAATTTTCAGAATAAAAGTGTTAAGCTAATAGTGAGAACTTCCGGTTTTTCAGAATAAAACTGATTTAAATCAAATAGTGTATTTAATTCAAATTACGCCATATCAACATTGATTTTAAATTTGTAACATAATATAATAATATTTAATAAACGGTGACTGCCTCTCTTTTCCTCCCCCTCTTCTGACAGTCCAGCAGCAGCAGGAGACGTGGGGAGAGGGAGGCGGGCTATTTCATCGTTATCAGAAAATGATCATATAGGGCACACACGGAGCCGTTGGACCCCCCAGAGCATTGCGTATGCCGGTCTACCCACCTTGGGACCCGTTACCGTAGTCGTTTAGTCCCCCCCCCCCCCAAGGCAACGAAACTTAAAATAATAAGCAGCATTTTACGGTGCGCTATGCATGGGGCCGCCTTGTGGGGTTTCCCGACATGTCGTTTCAGTAAATTAAAGGGTGTTTCATGTTGTCGTTGCTGTGAACCTTCTTAATACCTTGGAAAATGCCGTTTAATACTTTTTAATACTTTTTAATAGCCTTAATTTTCGCTAAATTGATTTATCAACTTTTAATACTTTTTAAGACCCCGCGGACACCCTGTTAAACCCATTAATACACACCTTATATAAATTATAAGCAGTATGGTAATTTTAAGTTAATTAACTTCACCCATAAAGACAACTTCTAGAGAAGCGCAGGGGAGATTCTGCTCAGCCTCCAGTGGCGTTTTCTCCTGGAGGCTGGGTATTTCTTTATATTTTTTATTTGTATTTAAAAACATCTCTTTAGTGTTGTCAGTGAGTATTTTACAAAGACTGAAACAGCGCCCCTCTAAATTAATGTGTGGTGAAACACAGTATTGCACGCTACACTCACTCTATACTACACCCGCAGTCCGCTGTGTCAGGGACATGTCAAGGAAAGCCCGCCGGCCTTCCCTTCCAACGATTTGATTGGTCGGAAGGAAAGCCCGCCGGCCCTTCCCTTCCGACCAATCAAATCGGGAAGGCCTAACTGCCGTGCATGACGCTGCGTCTCACATACACAGTTGCCTTAGCGACAAGAGACAGATATGAAATCTCCCTTCTACACAATATAATATTTGCAAGTATAGAGTAGTGGCTAATGTTTTAGTCAGAAACAGGTAAACTGTAGTGTACACGTACTACTAATAAATAACTTTAGTGCGAGTAAGTTACGTATTTGCACTGTAAGAGACTGTATAGCAACGCAGCCTCACTCGCACTTTCTCGCCACATCTGGCCGAACAATGAAACCTAGCCAAAGTAGCTAGATAGCATTAAACATATAGCTGCTAATGCTATCAATATAATGCCGATTGAAGAATGATCACAGAAAAGACATTAAGTTAAGATAAAATAAATATAATAAAAAAGAAGAAGAACGGCCTAAAGGAAAATAATTGTCATCCAGGCAGCTAAACTCAAACAATAGTTAGCTGTTCAACATTGGCAAAACATATTTATTTAAGTTTAAAAATATGTATTTAGACCCCTAGCTTGCTCACATTATGACAATATATCTGCTCACTTTGTTAAAAACGTTTTGTTTCTGTATAACTTACCTAGAGTTAGACTCTCCAACGCTGACATCCATGGTCCACAGCAGCCAGAGGTGAAATGGCAGTTGGGACATTTGATTGACAGTTGGACAGTTGAAAAATGATACATTTGAAATAACTCAACCGTGATTGGGCAGGACAGTGCCCAATGTTAGTGCCCAATGTTAGCCCAATGTTAGCCCAGTGTTAGTTGATTATGTGCATTTTTATTTTTTCTATGTACACACATGTGTGTGTAAAATAGTTCAGAAATGAAACTGAATGTGTTGAATTACCTTTGACAGAGCAGTTTGTTAAAAAAAAATGACACATTAATTATTAACACTATGGTAATAATATGCATTCATTATGACAATATCATACTATGATAGGAGTGTTCTATAGTGTGTTAAAAAAAACAACTACAGAAACACTAAATATTATACTACAGTAGTACTATTTAAAATAATATAGTCTTAATACAGAAACACCAAAAAAAACACTATGGTAATACTTTTACAAACACTATAGAATAATATGCATTCACTATGACAATATCATGCTATTACTATAGCAGTGGTCTACAGTGTGTTCAAAAAACAACTACAGAAAACTATATATTATACTATAGTTATACTATTTAAAATAATATAGGAATACTACAAAGATCTAGATATAGTATTACTATTGAAATATTATAGAGCTACTATAGCTAGTAAAATGGCACTACAAAAAAGACTATAGTAATACGATAGCTGGTGAAAAATACTATAGAACTCTACAAACTTACTATAGGATACTATACAACTCTTATAGTATACTATAGTAATACTATAGTTAATTTTCGTAAGGGGTTGCACGTCGCTTGACCAATCAGAGCACACTGGAGGGGGGTATTCTTGCTGAATACCAGGTTTCAGCACGAGGAGTGAGATGGGGTGGGTCTTAACGGAATACGCGAGAGAGAGAAGTCATAACAAGTGGTACAGGACAGGTAGACAACGTGTTTTTCGGATGGAAAATGAGCCAAACGCGAAAACGCAGTTGGATGCACTTCAACCAAAACCCAGGCAGTGATAAAGCGCACCATTTGTAAAGGCAAAAAGCAGGGTCAACAAATAATCTCAATCGCCACTTAAAAACATAGTATCTAATATTAAGAGTTGCATGAATTTCATTCAAGGCAAGGCAACTTTATTCACTTAACACATACAGAGGGTAAATTCAAAGTACATTCACTGACATGAATATGTCGTCACCTTGTATCATGTTTACAATGCCGATTATTGACATTAGGTCTGGCAATACAGTCAATCATTATCCTTGTGATTATTTCGCAGATAAACCTAGTAACCCCGCCCCCTTTAAAAAAAACGGCTCTTTTGAACGGCTCTTTGAAAGGAACGGAGCCAGAAGATCCGGCTCCCTTCAGAGAGCCGTAAATGCCATCACTACCAGTACGGTAATAGCCTTTCAGGTCCCCCCAACAATTTGTATTGAATTAAATCAACATGGAACCAGTAATCACTAACTTTGTTTCCCCCGGCCCCTTATTGGAGAACACCCAGCTAGTAATCTAGCAAACAAGCTTCAGCTTGCGGCAGTCAGAAACTCATGTATCTTCGAATCTACTTACAAATTAATATGGGGAAGTGTCAGTTCAACCGTATTTGGTTGGAAAACATCTGATTGAGTGCTTTGTGGAAACCAGTGGAGGGGAACGTGTTTGAAGCCCGCTGCACCATTTGCAAAAGAAATAAGCGTTTGTTTTGCTAATGTAGCGTTAGCTAGTGGAGCGTTAGCTAGTGCAGCAGCTCCCGCAACAACACCGGGGGACCTCCGGGCGACGTTTGGGTCTACGTCAACCCTAAAAGCGGATGTGCTGTTGACGCTAAATACCGTAGCTCAACACCAATCATACAACAGCAACGCTGAAATAGTGTAGCCAATTTAATTTAAGGGGTTGTTAAGGGAAATGTTTACATACTGTATGTCCTCAGTTATTGTATGTATAGAGAGATTGTGTCTATTCTGTACTATAGGGATGTAATACTGCTATTGTACCCAGTGCTTGAATTGGGCCGGTACTCACCGGTACGCAGTACCGGCACTTCTGATTTTTACCCATGTGGTACCGGCACTTCTTACTGAGTACCGGCAAGGTGCCGGTACTTAGTAAAATGCCGGTACTCAGCCGCCGGCAATATACGTATATATTGTGAACGCAACGCAGCGCAAATGTGGGTCTGACTCTGCCTCACAGAGGGTGACTGGCTGTCTACATGACGTGGCCTGCCGACATTGCCACTTTCATACAGATCATACTAATGCCCTCAATTGGTCTCTGTGTCATTCAAGCTCGGGAGGGTGTGTGTTGGTGTATGTGTGGCGCGAGCAAGCGAGAACGCGCGCACCGGTTACGTGTATTGTTGTTAGCATCTGGTGCTAGCTAGCTGCGCTAACGGATATAAGGAGCTGTTTCAACAACATGGTGGAGGGAGAGTCCTTTCTGTCAGACTGAGAGGCTGATAACTACAGCTCTGGTGAGGTAAATTACTCTCTGAGTCTTTAGATAGTTAACTTAGTTTAAGTTATCTCAGTGGGTCTCAAACGGTTCGGTCACCATTTATGTAAACACATATTTCCATTTGAGGGGGTAGTGATGAGTAAAATATGCATGAATAATACAAACAAAATGTTAACTAGGTGAAAAAAGGTAAGATAAACTTGTTGAGAGCTAAAACTAGTCTTTGCTGTTGCCTCAAAGAGGAGCAGGGGGGAGAGGAGGGAGACAGGAGAGGCTGATGCAGGAGCCCAGACACTCACAACTATAAATGAACCAAAAACAAATAAATAAACAAGTTTCAATTTTTTTTCATATTGGATATTGTATGTTATTGGTTATGGCCATGTACTTATGATTTTATGATTATTTAAATGTATACATTTTTGTTTCATATGGGTGTAGTCTCTTTATTTCCCCCTCAAAATGCACCAGATTGATGCATTTAAGTCCAACATTTAAAAATAAATCTTACCGGGGGAGCATGCCCCCGGACCCCCCCTATAGGATTTGAGGCCCGGCCCCACTGTTCCCAAATAGATTTGCAATTTTTTTTAAATAGTAACCCATCTCCATATGTTTCTTTTTGGGTAGTAGATTTAAACTAGAGGGCTATCACTTTGTGCAGCAACGCTATTGACAAATAAATCCAGCAAAATGGCACAAAAAACTGGTAGTGGCCTCAGGGACGAGGAGTCATTTAACCAGCCAGTAGGAGTCAAGCTTTACTTTCTTTTATATCCATAAAGAAAAAGTAAATCTGTTTACAGTTGTTTCATTATGTATGTTGAGAGGTATCCATATATCTCTTCATTTTGCTCTCAAAGTGCACCAGATTGATGCATCTAACTTCAATATTTAAAAAAAAATGTTCCCGGGGGAGCATGCCCCCGCGCCCCCTTAGACTAGAGGGTGTCAGGTCCACTCCCCACTTATAAAAATAGCACTTTACCACTGCACCCCCTCTAATCTCAGATGCACCCTGAGTCATTTTGTTTAAGTACAGTGAGCCTTTCTAAAATATACAGTAAAGAGACAAACCCACCAGCATTATAGGATATACTATGACTTTGTGCCAAATACTTGTTGCTGATTTAGAGTACTGGCACCTTTTTTATTCCAATTCAAGCACTGATTGTACCACTGTGAGGCACTGTAGTATTACGTGCTACGTAATGACCAGGCTTGCGTCATGTAAATGAGGGTGTGTTCACCTGATGCACGTGTACACTGTCTATCTTTGTTCTCTTCTAAATTAGCTCGGCTGAGCGAAGGAATCACCTGTGAAGCAGAGGTATAAATCATGCTCAAGGGCTAAACAGTTCATCGTCTCCGTCTCCAATATTTCTCTCCGAGTGCAGCGTAAGAATAAGCTGCCGTCCTAAACCTCAACAGGGGTAATTTCTCAAAATGTTCCCTGTGCGGTTTATTCCCCATTACAATAGCCCCACCTAAAATAATTTCCACCAGCCGCCATTGGTGTGTAGGTGTGTGTATGGTCAACGCACTCCCACTCGATAAAAGTCCAGGAGCGACGCTTGGTCAGGGTCCCGAGGCGTGCAGTTGGGACGCTCCTAGGCTCCTTCAGCTTCATAAAAGGACGCAAATAGCTTTCAACTGATTGTAATGTATTCCCATCTGCGGCGGGATTTGACGCTCATGGAAGCACGGCATTCATTTGTGTCGGCTGCCCTTAAAGGCAATATGAGCGTCCATTCCCATTGGATAACAGAGAATTGTACACCAGGAAGTAAGTATTCTCCTTACTGTCAATTGATTTGACAGTGATATCTCCACTACTCATCAACTCAAAAACACCTGATTATCCTTGTTGATTAAACGACATTGATAGGTTTTGTGAACATTTTCTTGTTGCCCCAGCTGGTCGACACCTCTTTTAGCAGAAACAAAGGCTACATTAATGTATTAAATCAATGTTAATCCAGGTGGATGTGGAATTAACGGACGTGACGTTGTGTGATTGCGTTGCCAGGCAACAGCTTCGGTTCATGTTAATTTACAAACTCTTCAACGACAACCGTAGTTATATTTAAAAACATGTTAGAAGGCCTCACGAAATACTTTAATGTAAATTAAAATTGAAATGTGAAGGAATGTGTGTACAACAACATACATCCTTACGAAATACGAAACCGGAAACAGACGGAGGCAAGATCCTCAGCTCGATTTAGCCGCAAAGCACGCTGGGATTTGGTGTTTATAAGATGTGAAATTCGAAAACATATTTTAAAAATAAAATAATACATTATTCCGAGTGTGCTTGCTTTTCTCTTTGAAAGTCATCACATAACGGCATTGTAATACACGGTTCGGCTGCATTAAATATTAAATATCTGCCGTAGTTGTATATTTATAGAGCCCTGATGAGAAACATGAGGGTTTTGTAGAGACAAACAGGAGGAAATGCCGCCAAACTGAAAACGTGACGTGGATCCTAAATATAACAGCAGTTAAACAACATCTTACATTTATTTTCACACAATACGCCTCTTTGCAGTATCAACAATAATTCGGCTGACTTTTATATTTGATCCAATTGGTAGATTGACTGTATTTACACCATAACGGTGCACAGCTGATAGAAAGGGGCACCTAGTGGTTAAAGCGCGTTATTGCATTTTTATTATTTTTATTATTAGATAGTAATAGAATCCATATAAAGTATATTCATTACTCGTTATTCTCTACTAATAGTTAATTAAATACTGTATATAATGACTATTTTGCACATCCCTTTCAAGATTTCAAGATTTTCTAAGGTTTATTGACATATCATAGTATACACAACTACGGTGTATTTGTATTTATTTATAAAAGGACCATGCATACAAAAACATTAATCTCAGCAAAGAGAAGAGATGCAATATGCCAGATTATAGCTAATAGCTCATTTCCATCTGTGGTCCTCAGGCAGGTTCATAACAATCAATAAACAAATAATGACATTGCATGATCTCTATCAGTCAAACAGTTTTAAAACCTGATTTAAGTACAGCTCAATCAATTAATACATAGTACACTTGAAATACACTTACATGATCTGCTTAAACAAGTGCTTAAACATAGCAATGTTAACTACGTTTAAGCACTTATTTTAACTGATATTATACATGTATTATACTTTTATAAGATGTATGTAGATAGTATAAGAAATGTGCACAATATGACAGTTTAATGCTGGAGGTATACACACATATTGATACAGTAGACGTCTTGTAATGCACTGTTGAGGAACCTGCGACCCAAGTTTTTCATGCATTGCATAACTACACCGTAGTTGTATATAGGTGTATGTGTATATGTCAATAAACCTTAGACAATCTTGAAAGGAATGTGCAAAATAGTCATTATATACAGTCTTTAATGAACTATTAGCAGAGAATAACGAGTAATGAATACTTTATAGGGATTCTATTAATATCTAATAATAAAAATAATAAAAATGCAATAACGCGCTTTAACCACTAGGTGCCCCTTTCTATCAGCTGTGCACCGTTATGGTGTAAATACAGTCAATCTACCAATTGGATCAAATATAAAAGTCAGCCGAATTATTGTTGACACTGCAAAGAGGCGTATTGTGTGAAAATAAATGTAAGATGTTGTTTAACTGCTGATATATAAGCAGATCCAAGTCACGTTTTCAGTTTGGCGGCATTTCCTCCTGTTGGTCTCTACAAAGCCCTCCTGTTTCTCGTCAGGGCTCTATAAATATACAACTACGGCAGATATTTCATATTTAATGCAGCCAAACCGTGTATTACAATGCCGTTATGTGATGACTTTCAAAGAGAAAGGCAAGCACACTCGGAATAATGTATTATTTTATTTTTAAAATATGTTTTCGAATTTCACATCTTATAAACACCAAATCCCAGCGTGCTTTGCGGCTAAATCGAGCTGAGGATCTTGCCTCCGTCTGTTTCCGGTTTTGTATTTCGTAAGGATATATATTATTGTACACACATTCCTTCACATTTCAATTTTAATTTACATTAAAGTATTTCGTGAGGCCTTCTAACATGTTTTTAAATATAACTACGGTTGTCGTTGAAGAGTTTGTAAATTAACATGAACCGAAGCTGTTGCCTGGCAACGCAATCACACAACGTCACGTCCGTTAATTCCACATCCACCTGGATTAACATTGATTTAATACATTAATGTAGCCTTTGTTTCTGCTAAAAGAGGTGTCGACCAGCTGGGGCAACAAGAAAATGTTCACAAAACCTATCAATGTCGTTTAATCAACAAGGATAATCTGGTGTTTTTGAGTTGATGAGTAGTGGAGATATCACTGTCAAATCAATTGACAGTAAGGAGAATACTTACTTCCTGGTGTACAATTCTCTGTTATCCAATGGGAATGGACGCTCAAATTGCCTTTAAGGGCAGCCGACACAAATGAATGCCGTGCTTCCATGAGCGTCAAATCCCGCCGCAGATACATTGCAATCAGTTGAAAGCTATTTGCGTCCCTTTATGAAGCTGAAGGAGCCTAGGAGCGTCCCAACTGCACGCCTCGGGACCCTGACCAAGCGTCGCTCCTGGACGTTTATGGAGTGAGAGTGTGGTGTGGTACAGTGTGTAGGTGTGTGTGTTGTACAGTGCGTAGATGCGGTGGAAAGACGGGTCTCAGTTGGTTTGGTGTCCTCTGCTTACTTTTAATACTTGTACGTACAACTTTTGGCCCGTAATTTCAATCCCCCATTTCAGCGACCAGATAGAGATAAGATATCCAGTCTCTGATTGTGTTACGTTATTATGAGAGTGTTCTCATACTTTAAATTGTATATATTTATATAAATATATGTGTGTGTGTGTGTGTCCGCATCTGTAGCCTGAGAGCCGCACTCTCAATTAATTCAAAGTAAATATATAAGTCGTCATGAACACATCTGTCCATCAGACAGAGTGCTGCTGTGCCTCCTGTCATCATTAATGGACGTCTCTTTAAAATGACCGCTCAGAGGAGAGGAGTTCTCATTTCTCTAACTGCCTGCTGCTTCCCCTCCTCTCTCCTCGGTTCCCCTCCTCAGTCCTCCGCTCGCATCTCCTGTGGGAGGGACTAAGTCTTGAGGATAGGAGTCGAGGAGGGGAGTCGAGGAGGGGACATTTAAGAATTGAGAAGCCTCTCGTGTGCTTTGCTCGACAAACCCCGTGATTAGTTTTCAAGCTCTGTGATTGGTTGACCTCCAACTGCATTCCATATGAAAAAAAAACGTTTCGTAAAAGATAAAATCATACTTTATTCAGCAGTGCTTCCTTTACTATTTGAAAGTCATCACATGAATGCATTGTAATAACTGGTTCGGCTGCATTGAATATTACACATCTGTCGTAGTTCTTTATTTATCTACAGAGATTGGGCTCAGAATAGACCGGAAACTATTCTTTTACCGTTCTGTTTTAATTTCACAATAAAGTTAGTAGTAATAATTTGTTTTGATATTATTGTTTTTTATTAACTACTAGACCGCTGGGTCATGTTAAGACCATCTTTTCTGTGTTGTTGGGTTTTTTTTCCATCGTTTTTGTGTTACAAATATCAAAACAATAACAAAATATATCCGTCGTAAACTAAACCAGAAACAGCAGTAGGCTATATATATATTTTTTTAACACTGTAAACTTTACAGCTTTTTAACCCGCACCTCCTACTGGTTAAAGCACGTTATTACACGTTTGGAGTAATTGCAATGTAGGAAGATTGTGTTGCTTTTTAATGACTGTTTAAAATGCCTTTTTCTTAATGTCTTTCATTTTTGTAAAGCACTTTTGAATGTGTTATATTTTATGAAAACATTTAAATATTAAGAGTACATACAAAATAGGAGGAAAGTAGAAGGTCAATGATAGAAATATAGAATAGAACATATCAAGAAGATACTGTAAATTATATCTAGAATAAAACAGTTTAGTGCCAGATGTATAAAGATATTAATAGGAGGATGTGCAAAACAGACAAACTAATTAGGCTTTATTTAAACATGAAATAATACTTTAGGTTGTAAGCAAAAAGCTTTGGGGGCATCTATCTACAGATACATATTAAGCCTGACAAAGTACTTAATGTTTAATATATTGCATGATTTGTTTTGGGACTTGATAATCAACTTTCCTGCAATGTTAACTATGTTGAAGCACTTATTTTAACCGATATTATACATATTTATTATACTCTTATAAGATGTATGTAGATAGAATAAGAAATGTGCAGAATATGACAGTTTAATGGTGGAGGTACACACATATTGATAGATGTCTTGTCATGCACTGTTGAGGGACCTGTGACCCAATTTTGTCATCATTGCATAACTACACCGTAGTTGTGTATATGATATGTCAATAAACCTTGGGAAATCTTGAAATGGAAGTGCCAAATAGCCATTATATACAGTTTTTAAAGAACGATTAGAGAATAACGAGTAATTAATATACTTTATAGAGATCTGCAGATAAATATTTAGTCTTCTCAAGCACCAACTATTAAATATCTCCACTGATTGTTTGCACTTGACAATCACCTTCTCTGAATTTTACTCAGGTGTAACTAAAGGATGATTTAAAGGTTGTTTATATTTCACATCATTAATCCAAATCTGTAAAGTAATTAAAATAAATGTAGTGGAGGACAAATACCAGGTTAACCTTAAAGAAAGCCCTCAGGATTATAAAAGACCCCCATCACCCCAGCCATAAACACTTCAGTCTGCTGCCGTCTGGCAGGCGGTACCGCAGCATCCGGACTAAAACCACCAGACTCAGGGACAGTTTCATGCCATAGGTCATAAGACTATTAAACACCTGAACTTAGAAACAACATCAATAACATTCATCTGGCTGCTACTTAGAAATTATTTATCTAATATATCCAGTGGCGGCCGGCCCATAGGGGCGCTAGGGGTGCCGCCCCACCTCTTCCCACATGAAAAATAAAAATAAAAAAAATATAAAAAAAAAATATTTTATTTATTTTATTTTTATTTTGAATGAACAAGGTAAATATTATATAATTGATATCAGTAAAATGTATAATCTACAATAAAATATCGTTTAAAATTGTGTTACGATGTCTAAACTTACTGATAAGTTACATGTTTCCTGCCTGGCCTTGCCCTGTATCATTACCCTCTCTCTCTCTCGTCATCTGGGCGCTAAGAGAGGAGGCCTCAACCAGTGCAGCAGCAGCCACTAGCAGCTGACTGTTGCTATCTTTAAACTATGCCGCCAAAACATAATTTAAGCCAATCAGCGTCGTCAAATCTGATGGTCACAGGGCGCCTACGTCAGCGCCCGGTGCAGTCTGTGAGTTGTTTGGACTCGTATCCAAGGAGACAAAACAGGAAGCTATCATTAGCAGCTAATGAAAACTCAGTTTTTGACCTAAAAATTAAATTATGGATTATCAATACTTTTTCAAAGTGACAGACACATTGGATTAACCTATGGATTAACCTTCAGTCGCGTTTTTCTCGTTTTTGATCAGAATAACAGCAAAAGGTGAGCATATCTCCGTGTTTTGCTACCTAAAGCTACGTCGTGTGATGTCTGTATTTGCTTCCCCTGTCGCGAGTTCTGATCGCTCAGTGATGATACTTATATTTCTAGAATCTGTGGAATCTCAGTTTGTTAGCTTAAGCGTGTTTGTGCATATACGATAAGTATATCGATTGATTTATACCGAGAGTGCGTTAGCATTTTTTATGGAAACTATGTCAGGACAAGGTGTTTGGAAGTTTTGGAAGATTCATAGCTAACCACACTGAAGATTATGGAGGTATTGATCAGTCTTCTCACATTTTTAAGCCTCAATTTGTCCTGTGAAGTCCAATGAAGTACTTTACTGTTGGACTCAGTACTAGTTGGACTTCTACCACAAGTAGGCTACTATGAAGTTATGTTACTGTGTACTTTTTCAGTTATTCTCTGTCAAACTCCTGTGGCAGAAAATAATTTTATCTCTCATAAAATATGGCAGAAAACATGCAGTTTGACAGAGGATTAAAACTGTAATCAGAGCCCTCTCATCTGAACACACACACACACACCCTCCTCAACCTGTCCGCCATAAATGCCTCAGAGGACGGATACCTGAACCGTAGTGTCCAGCTAGCTTAGCCGCCACACACACACACACACACACACACACACACACACACACACACACACACACACACACACACACACACACACACACACACACACACACAGCGTTAGCGGGACATTCTCCTACCCTGTCGGCCCTAAAAGCGTCAGAGGGCGGATAGCTGGGCTCCGTAGCGTCCCACTAGCTTAGCCGCTAGCTAAAGGTAAACAAACATAGATGGGTACACAGAATATGAATACATCGTCACCGATGTAGAGGATATCTTTTTTTATTCACTTTGAACTCGGCCAAATTGAGTTTAATGCTTTGGGATTTAAGTTAGGCCACATAGTACGTGCATGAGTTTGAAAGTATAACGTGCTAGCCTGCTGTAATACATCGTATAGTATGTATAGATTTAACAATGGCCAATTATATTTCTTAAATAATATTTAGCCAGTGGCGGCTGGTGGAAAATATTTTTGGTGGGGCTGTTGATATAGTGAGTAAACATTTTTTTGGAGAAATTACCCCTTAAATTGGGACTTCTGGTGATATAATGGCCCCATAAAATCGTGGTTCTAGGGCCAGGAACAACCAGGCTGAGTCGGGCTGAGTATGCTAAACTAACTGCGGTCAAGCCAGCCTCCACTCGGGAAAACCTAGTCAAGCCAGCCCTCACGTGATATTGCGGTGCGCGAATATTCTATGCATTACGGTAGAGTAAAAAAATAATCATCTCTCTGTGTTTAGATGAGAATAAAACAAAAACTGTCCAGTATCAAAGACTAATTTCACTTCAGGGTGATAGCAGGACATCCCATCTAGTCACTCAGAAAAAATCAGGACATTCTGATGTAGAGTTTCAAAATAAAAGACCTTTGAAATCTCTATTGTATGAGCTATCATCCCTGTTTTTAGATGAGAATAAAACAAAAACTGTCCAGTATCATAGATCCATCTCACTCCAAGGTGATAGCAGGACACCCCATCTAGTCAGTCAGAAAAATTCAGGACATTCTGATGTACAGTTTCAAAATAAAAGCCCTTTGAAGTCTCATGAGCTATCATCCCTGTCCCCAAAGGTCTTTTATTTTGAAACTCGACATCAGAATGTCCTGATTTTTTTCTGAGTGACTATATGGGATGTCCTGCTATCACCCTGAAGTGAAATGAGTCTTTGATACTGGACAGTTTTTGTTTTATTCTCATCTAAACACAGAGGGAGGATTTTTTTTTTTACTCTACCGTAATGCATAGGATATTCGCGCACCGCAATATCACGTGAGGGCTGGCTTGACCGCAGTCTAAACTAGAGAGAGAATCGCTGTCAAGGGGGCTACAACTACAACAAGATGAACATATTTGACCGTGATTTAATTGTAATAAACGTTTCAAAAATGATGCCGAAGTAACAACATACTGATACCGGATAGTAAAAACCATGAATTAAGGCTTTGACAAGTCTGCAGACAGACGGCAGGCGAAAAACCTTTTAAAATGCGTGTTTTCTAAATGGAGATTTGGCTAAGCTAACGTTGTAAATGCTCTGACCGTCCACACACACAACAACGGCCTATACAGACATAAATAAACCAGCGACTGTATTCGCCATGACACAGACAGTATGTGGTTTGTACTTGTTTAACTTTTGTCTAGTTTCTGAACAGATATGAAGAGCTGTGAGCTCTGAGTGCTAAGAGCTAACGGCTGTGTTGTTTTTCTGGGGAGCTCACTGAAGATGACGTCACGGCTCCGCCTACACTGCGTTACTATAGATACTACCCCAGTTCCTCAGGAGTCTAAAAAACAACTCACGTCAACGCACGTAAGCAACGTGGGCGCCAACGTGAGCGCTCTCGTGACCAAAATATTTGACGGCGCTGATTCGCTGAAATTATGTTTCGGTGGCACAGTTTACTATTGAGACTTTTGCAACGTGCTGGTTGCTGCTGTTTGGCTCGGGGGCAGCGCCCCGTAATGATAAACTAATGCCAAGGGCAAGGCCAGGCAGGAAACATGTGACTTATCAGTAACTTTAGACATCGTAACACAATTTTAAACAAGATTTTATTGTAGATTATACATTTTACTGATACCAATTGTATGATATTTAACTTGTTCATTGAAAAAATAAAAAAATATATATTTTTGAAATATATATTTTTTTAAATATATATTTTTTAATTTAATATTTTTTTAAATATTTTTTTTTGTATGTGGGAAGAGGTGGGGCGGCGCCCCTAGCGCCCCTATGGGCCGGCCGCCACTGTATGTAGCCTATTCCCAGAGCATAATTCATGGGGCAACAAGGTGAGGTGTAAAATGTGTTTTAATATCATACATTTTACGCCAGCAAACTTCTTGTACGGACTTCGGCAGTAGTTAAGACTCACTGAACGAATTAAGTACAAAGACGAATGGTTCGCGAACGTGCAAATCACCAGAAGTCGTTCGCGAACCGGTGAATGAATCAGTGAACGAATCTTTAAAGTGAATTGAATCAAAAGATTTGTGTCCCAGAAGGGATTCGAAATGCCCATCACTAATTTCCACAGCCCCACGGAAAATATTTTCCACCAGCCGCCACTGAATATATCATATTCCAATCACTTGTATATAGACTCTTCAGTGTTTCCCACAGATCTGAAATATACTTGGGGGGGAAGGTGCCAGGGGGGGGGCTGCGAGCGGAGCGCGGTGCGGGCGGACCGCGGGGCGGGCTTTGTGATGTGCAACACATGTGACAAACAACAAGTTTTAACAACATGTTTATTCATTAACTTTACATTACTGTATGGCAATATTCATTTTGTACAAAGATGGCACTGTTTGTCAGAGCACTTAATCCGTCTGGGTTTGTTGAAGAACAGCTCCAACGCCTGTGTGTATGGGAACGCCTCTGGTGCTGGTCCACTGACTGCTATCCGCATACATGCAGCCAGGTGCTCCCCTTTCAGTCGGTTTCTCATGTCAGTTTTCACCTGTAAAACAGACAGTTTGTTTTAAATGAACTATACAGAATGACATGCAACAGGGAATGACACTTACCCTGTTCATCGTAGAAAAATCCCTCTCGCAGTTTACACTGGAGACAGGGATGACCAACCCCACTGAAGAGAGAAGGCTGAGGTTTGGGTATATTTCTGCCCATTCGTCCTTCTCACTGGCCAGGAGCTGCATGATCTCAGCTTGTGTCTTGTCCTTCAGAGATTAGCCAAGGCAGGGCAAATGAGTATAAAGTATAATTGAAACATTTACAGATGTCAAAACAAGCAATTCTAACCGTCAAGTTCATATTAATTTAAGTATTTACCAACCTTAAATGTTCCTTCAAGAACATGCTGCTTGTAGGAGGTCCACTCTTGGATAACTGTGGCATCCTGCCCTGGGATGAATTTGTTGGCAAGGGTCTGCAACATTGAAATGTTGGTTACATCATTTGAGGTAACTGCCTTTGGACCCAGGACACTGAAGGCCCCCAGCACTTCAATATGCTGGAACCTGCTCTCAATGTTGCTCTCCAGGCTGCAGATGTAAGGTTTGAGGACCTGGAATGATATTATACATTTTTCAGTTCAAGGAAAATAAATATTGGAATGTAAAAGTAAGAAGGGATGTATTTACATCTCTGACAAATCTGGCCCACATATCTTCCCGGGGGCGCTCCAGAATTCCGTGTCCCCTCCTGATCCTCTCCTCCTCTCCGGCAATGCTAAACGCCCCAAGTCCACCTGGGTTGTCCAAGTCTTGGTGTAGGCGAGCAAGGAACGTTCCGGGGAGTGGGGTCTCGCCTGCCTCCAGAATTCTCCTCAGAGTAACAAGTGTGACTGGCACCTAAATGTGGAAAAAGACAACAATATAATAGGATGGATAATGCAAATAACTGGGAGCATCAAATGCATTTTTTTGTAATCTACCTGCTCCTTTATGTGGAGAAAGTTCACATCAGCTCTCTGAAACACCTTGGACAGCATTGCAATGTGGGGCAGCACATCTGCCTGAAGGTAGAGGGCAGCCACAAAGCGGTATGTGGCACAGAAGGTGTATAGACCTTTGGCCACTGGGCACTTCCTTGTGCTCGCTTCTTCCGCCAGAGCAGCCAGCACAGCTGGAAGGTTCCTCTGGAGGTTTTGAACGGCTAGGTGCTGCGATAGCCACCTTGTATCTTTCACCTCCTAACAACAAGTAGAAACACTGGTAAGTAAAATATATGTAAATAATATGACACCACAATAGTATTATGAAAATAGGTGAAAACACACCTTGACTTTCAAGTCGTTCAGACCAAGAGTGGTAGCGGCAGCACTCAGTGTGGCTGACCTATTTGCACTATTTCGGAAGAATAGGTGCAGTTCCTGCAGGTGGTTCCTGAAGTTTGCCATATACCTGACAGCATTTGAGGCATCTTTGCATGCCAGTGCTAGTCTGTGAGCAGCACACGCTACAGAAACCAGCTTTGGAAAACTGTCTGTGAGCTGCTTTGCCACTCCATTCAGACGGCCTAAGTTTAAGAATTAAATGCAGTGTTGAGGGCGTCATTTTGTTTCCTTTAATAACAGCTGACAATACACATTTCACACAATCCATTAGATTTAACAATAAACTCCATACCCGTCATCACTGCTGCACCGTCTGTCCCGAGTCCGTAGAGCCTGTCTACCGGGAGATCCTTCTTCTGTAGTACACTCTTGATGGCAGCAACAACGCTGTCAGCTTTCCCATCTTCCAGAGTTACCAGGTCAAGGAAGTGGTTGAAAACATAACCCTCTTTATCCAGGTGTCTAAAATAAAAATGTATAGGTTTTCACACATATTAATAAATATTAAGTTTAACTAGGCCTTTATTTAAATGCACATCATTCCTTTAAAAAATAACCCACCTAACATGTAAATCCAGCTGGCGGTTTACAGATACATCTGTGGTTTCATCAACCTCTAGGCTGATTGCTTGAGATGACCTTATCTCTTCCAAAATAGGCGACTCTACTATCTCTGCAAGGATCTCCAGCATTTCATCCACTATTCTGTGTGATTGATAATTGTTTCTTTGATCCACCTGAGAAAAAGAGATCATTTAACATTTAGCTGGTTAAAGTTCTTAGTTTCACAAGCATCATTTTGTACTAGGTTTACCTTCAGCTTTTCAAAGTAATCACAACCCAAAAGCTGAGCTAAACTTAAGAGCTTAGGGTAGTTGGTGTGGTGAGCAATCTCGTTCTTTACTAGCCAGTAAAGACATTTGAATCCACCAATGACGGCCTCATGCTCCATAATAACTGTGGGCTCAAAAGCCTGCATCACTGAGTAGCCTAGACCAAGGGCAAAGACATAATTCATTATATGAGCCAAACATGGTTGATAGGTTGCAGAAATTAGCTTTACATAAAAAAATGATATACCTGATGCAAGTGAGACCTGATGCTTTACACTATATTGATGAGGCTCTGAGGAGATGTGGCGCTCGATATAATCCTTGCGGAAAACAAGAATCCCAACTTCTATGAAAGCCCGTTTTAAGGGATCTTTCTTTATTGGAGGCTTGTGTAGCCTGCAGATTCGGCAAAACATTCCTTTTTAAAAAGAAAAACGTGTTAATTCTTACAAAAAATAAGTTTTATTACAAATATGAACTTGCAAATGCCATTCATACCATGCTGGGTGAGGTAGAGCCAATTCTTGAACTGTGGCATTTTGAGCCGATCAGGGTTCCATCCTGAGTGGCGATGCTTGGAATCTGAAAATAATGCATTGGTATTACTGCATTTAAATGGTAGAGTTCTCCTTGCTATTATACTATGTCTGTGTCTGTGTCTGTGATGCTTGGAACTGTGCTGCTTGTTCACCTGCACCTGCTTGTACCACACTGGGACCTGCTGCTGCTTGTATCACACTGGGACCTGCACCTGCTTCTACACTGGGACCTGCTGCTGCTTCTACCACACTGGGACCTGCTGCCTCTCCCTCAGTACTCTGACTAGTTGTGCCAGCATCTTCACTGACCACCGGCTAGAATTGAAAACAAGCTTGAATCTAGTTTGGTCTCTGCATTGCAACTCACTGTTGACTGCAATTGTATAATTTCAGGTCAAATGAACCGACATATATCATTATTGAGACTTATGCATTTATTATTGCCATTGCAAGCAAAATGCTAACATTGGCTAAGTTACCTGTGGTCTCTCCTCCTCTCCTCGTCTCTCCTCCTCATCCTCACGCCGTATTCTCTTAAAATATTTTTGAATACTCATATCTGAGGAGTAATGCAGGGGAAATTAACAGTCTAACCTTAGCTAAAGTTCATCTGTGTCCTTCTAACTGGCATAGCCCGAAGAGAAAACGAATTATAATCTTTTTTATATTTAATTTAGCACACGTAACTTGCACGCAGCAAAGTTAGCCTAATTACGTTAAATACACTCTTAGTTGCCACTAACTTCAAATAATTTGAATCTCCTACCAAAGTCAGAAAACAACAACACAATAAGGAGAAAATAGTTACTTTACCTTAGTGTCCGCGTCTTCTAAATTAACGTCGTCTTCTCCGTTTCTCGTTTCCCTCCACGCGATGGCAGCACGAACACGAGGTGTCGAGCGAGGGATCATACACTAGTTAATCGATCGCAGAGCGAACAGGGGGGGATTATTGTCCCCTAGTTAATCAACCGCAGAGCGAACAGGCACAGGAGACTTAGAGCGAGGGCTCATTGTCCATTAGTTAATCACTCGCAGATGGCGTCGCTCGCGGACGGATAAAAAAAATAAAAAAAGGTCCGAAATATACTTGGGCGGGCCTTAATATACCTGGGCGGCCCGCCCAAGTATTAACATTGTGTGGGAAACACTGCTCTTATTGCACTATT
The DNA here is from genome assembly GCF_949606895.1 of Notothenia rossii. Lineage (NCBI taxonomy): Eukaryota > Metazoa > Chordata > Actinopteri > Perciformes > Nototheniidae > Notothenia > Notothenia rossii. Next base: position 45,122,975 of record NC_136905.1, on the reverse strand, counting down.
TCACTTTTTACAATTTTTCTTTACTTGTACTATTTTTTCTGTGTATCTGTTTTATTGTGTTGCACTGTTGGAGGAGCCTGTGACCTAAGGGGGGGGTAGGACACATTTGATTCCTGTTTTGGATAGTGTGCCGTCAATGGGATTAATTCCATTTGAAAGTGCTGTTTGACGCTCCGTGTAAACTTCACACACTGCCACTCCAACATCCAATCACAGAGCTTGAGGACTAATCACAGGGTTTGTCAAGCAAAGCACATTGTGTAGTCCCAAACGATAGCTGAGGATTCTGGGTAGTGTTCTGCCATCCTAAACTCCGAAAAAATATTTGTTTCTCCGAATCGAAGGGGAAAAATACAAAAGCATTGTACACAATTTAAACCAATCAATGTTGTGTAATCAACAAGGATAATCCGGTGTTTTTGAGTTGATGAGTAATATCACTGTAAAATCAATCGACAGTAAGGAGAATACTTACTTCCGGGTGTAAAATTCTCCGTTATCCAATGGGAATGGAAGCTCACATTGCCTTTAAGTGCCGCCAACATGGACGGATGCGGTACTTCCCTGAGCGTGAAATACCTCCGCCGATGGGAATACACAGTGGCGACGGGTCATTAGGGGCAGGTGGGCACAGCCCCACCTAGTGTCAGCAGGAAGTATTACAGATAATGATTCAAAAAAAATTCAAAAAAAGAAATACAAATATATTTTAAGATCATTGTTCGGTTTTACTCCCACCGAAAAGGGTTGGACAACACGGGGCGTGACCACTCAGCTTTAGTTTAGGATGTATTCTTTAAGTTAGTTTCAAAGTTAACTTCCTCCATACAAAGTTAGCTTTTTTCTTCTTACAAATCCATTTTAAGTTAGTGGTATCAACCTAAGAGAAAACACATTAAACAAATTAAACAACAAAAGTCTTTTCACCATAAACACAAAAATTGTGACCAAAGTTACCTCCCAACTGAGACCTATTTTGCATGGCAATCTGCACAACTAAACCAGTATATTAATTCTTCATGATTGAAATAAATAGATAGAAAATAAATAAATAAACAACCAAAATGAACTCCACACCTCCCACTTAGGCTCCCGATCACTAGATCCAGGGAGACCACACAAAATTCACCCTGGACACCCAAAACCAGAGTCTCTTGTAGTGGGGTGCCTGGGACTTCTTGGTTTTTTCAAGCCAAGGAGGGACGTCCTGCCCTCCCAGCCAAGCAAGATGGGTCCTCCCATCTCCATACAACCGGAGCTGGAACCGGTCGGCCACTGCAACCGTTCACAGCCCTGATGAATTTTTAGGACAGGCTTCTATTGCTCCTCCACGGGGAGCAATACCAACAGCCTCCGTACGTCTATGCAGAGGATGGTAGTTGGGACTGGGACTTTCCGTCTCTTCTGGGATCCAGCAGTGAGGGGGGCAGGAAGGCCCACACAGGTCCGAATATCAGCGTCCCGGACGACTCCTCTTCTGTCTGGATAGGCTTTTACAACTCGGCCTCGTCAACACTGACCTCTTAAGGTGTACTTATCTACTCCGGCCTGGATAGCCTTTAACCTTTGCCAAGAGCGGCCTTCCAAGCTGATCCCCTCCTGGAAGGTGGACTTTCGTTCCTCCATGGCCAGCACAGGCCTTTTCTTTCTCACTTCCGAGACCTTCGCCTCCCACTTTGCTCGACCCGAGGCCTTATTCTTTTTGCTCATCCACGCCTCTGTGGACCGTCGAACCCAGGCTGTTACTCCACATAGTTTCGACAGGGTACTGAACCGTTCAGGTTCCACAAGGCTGACAAGCGCTGCACCCCAGGGCATCCTCTTCGGTTTCTCCACCACTTGAACCGACCCTTGGATTTCAATCGGTGACTGTGGCTCTATGGAACTACCGTCCCCTGAGGCTCCTGTATCAGTGCCAATTTAATTCCTACTTGGGTCAGAGGTCTTCTTCGATTGAGTTCTGGTGACCACCGCTGAGAATGCTTTCCTTTGAAGCCTCGTAACCTCATCGCTGATGCCAGTTGCTACAACGCTGGCTGACTTCACTGGCCACTCAGCCTCCGGCCTTCTCAGAAACTCGGGGCCTCTTTGCCACTCTGACTCCTCGTCGAGCTCCTCTGGAGTAGCTCCCCTTGTGAGGACAGCCCTCGATCCACTTCCATTCATCCACTGGTCCAGCCTTCTGGATTTCTCCAATCCGGTTAGCATAGAAGGTTTGGTAGCCATAGCTGTCCTTCTGTATAGCTCCCAATACCGTTTGGCTATCGACAAGGTGAATCCAGCGCTCGATGTTCAGGCGGCCGTGCTTCTCGACATATTTTCTCAGTCGACTCGCGAAGACCGTGCCACACATCTCCGCCTTGATCACTTCCCCCTTCTGATCGAGAGGTGCCAGCTTTGCTTTGGACTCTACTAGCCTGGCGATCACTCCTTCTTGCGTCTCCCAATGCAGGTAGAGCACATCTCCATAGGCAACCTCATTCCCATCCCGAGAAAGTGATTCCCCAGGGGCGGACTTTCCATCCTGGTGGCGTGACACATCTGTCGAATTTGACCTGGCTAAGTCTTGCATACTTCTCAAACAGCTTCACTGATGCCTCTCGGAGGACCTGGCGAGAGAGGGGCATCCCAAGTCTCCTTGTACAGATTTCCTCTCCCTGTCTCTTGGAAGGCTCTCCTCAAAAGTATCGCCCCCTTCTGCTTCGCCGGAGTCACTAGACCAATGGGGTCATAGAGCCCAGCTACTTGACTCAGCAACATTCTCCTGTTCAGGACTGCTGGTGTCTTTTCCCTGACCTCGTCCTCTCGGAGATCCAGTCCCGTCCTCATCTTCCCTCTTCGTTTTGGAGAAGTTGATTGATGTCATCATATATAACTTGTCCTCCTCCATGTCGTAACCAATGCCAAGCGCTTTATTGTCTTCCTCCCGTATCTGGTTCGGCATTATCAGAGTTTTGGGTTCCGACACAAGTCTTGCGTCGCCACTTGTTCCAGTTATGGCTCTAGGCCTCCCACTCTGACCAGACCGGATCCAAGGCTTGAGAAAGAAGCCTCCAGCGTCGAGAATCTCCTCCACTCCATCGGTGATTTCATTCAGTCTCTCTAGGTCATTGTGAGATGTTAGGATGTCATCCACGTAACTGTCCTCTTCTAGGACTCGGCGCTCCTCTTCCATGGCTGTAAACTGGGGCAGTCTCGCCGTCCCTCTCATGGCAAGCTGTGCGATGCAGCCAGCTGGTCGGTCACCGATGTTGACCCTAGTGATGGCGTACTCTTCTATCTTCTCTTCTGCAGTGTCTCTCCAGAGAAAGCGATGAAGATGGACTTCCCTTTTCTTCAGCCAGACTGAGTTATACATCTTTTTAATGTGCTGTGCTCGTCTTCTGTTACATAAGTTAGGCCCTCCTTGATCTTCTCTAGCGCTTTTTCTTCTGCTAGCGTCAACTCTTTCCCTCCTGGTTGGCATCCACCGCATCGACATCCACCACATTTGGGTTCGCAAGCTGCACCGATGCTGACTCACTTCCACCAGTCAAGTATCTCCTTACTGGCTACAGCTGTACTCCTGAGCACTTCCCCTTCTTTGTCATGCCGCTCCTGCTGGGTTCATCCGGAGTTCTCCGGGTCCACAGGGGTCTCTCTGTATGATACTACGGCCGTTCTCAACGATCTAGCGAAGTGGGTTCGTGACTTGTGCATTGCCATGTCCACACTCTCGAATAGATCGGGATGTGCTTCGCCAAAAGTTTTGCCCAGCGGACTGTCCCACAGAACGAGGTCTCCTATCACCCTGGTCTTCTGTGGGGCGAGACGTCCTTCCCTGTGGCTTATCAGAAGCTCAACTTGTTTTGGACGGGCCAGCTCCTCAGTCGCGATTTCTGGGAAAAACCTCTTGAGCTGCTGCGGGGTTACTGCCTGGTTTACTGTGGCTATCCTCTCCAAGCCATAGCAGAGAAGCTCTTGAGCCTTTTCTTTACCCTCTGGGGTTTTCACCCTTACTCTCAGGGTGTACTTCTTGGAGACCTTCATTGTCATCCCTCCAACTCCCTGGATGACCAACTTGATGTCCTCACCCCTTAGCTGGAGACGTCTGGCGGCTTTGTGGGTGATATAGTTTGTGTCCGAAGCAAGGTCTATCAGGGTACCGATCTTCTGCCCCGCGTTTGCGGTCACCATCATCAGCATCATGATGACTGGGTGCTCCTTTGGTCCACTCTCCATCAGCCTGTTCTCGTTTCTGCTGGTGCGAATCGCCACTGTGGCCTTGTTGGTGAAGGCCTTCTTGTACTTTTCCAGCAAATCCTGAGGCAGATTGGCCAATAACTTTTCTTGCTCCTCAGTCAGCTTGGCTTTTCCTCTAATTCTTTCTGCCCTTCCACTGCCCTCCTCCGTTCTCCTCTTCTTTGGGCAGAGGAGGTAATGGTGATCAGAGGAATCCCCTTTCAGACAGCCTTCTTTTGTACAGAGAAACCTCTGGGTGCATTTGCTGTCTTCACCATGAGAGCCTAAGCACTTTGAACATGCTCCTGCCTTCTTCAAGAGAGCCTTTTTTCCTGGCTGGTCAAGCCCTCGGAAGTCCTTGCAGGCAAACAGCCTTCCTCCGTGCTCCTCGTCCCCACACATGACGCACGCACCCTTTGAGGCGTCTCCTCTTGTGGCCTTTGTGAAGGCCTTCCTCTTCTCCTTCCTGTCAGACTGCTCAGGAGAGTTCACGGTCGACAGTTGCTCCATTCTCTCGAGGACTTCCTCTTGCTTCTTCAGAAACCGTAGGAGACAGTCGAAGTGGTTGCTTGGTGTTATACCGTTCATGGGGTCACTCACTTGAAGGAGCCAGTCCTGCTTCATGTTATCTGGAAGCTTGCTCTCAATGGACTTGACAACTAGACGGTTCTTCAGAGTATCCTCCTCTCCCAGGTCTATAAGGTCAAACAGTGCTCTCTCCACAGCCTGAATAAGGTCAATTGTTCTTCTTGGCTGGTTTCCTTTGATAGCAGGAAATATGTCAACTTCCTCAACGATCTGGCATGCAATTGTCCCTTTATTCCCAAAACGGTTCTCCAGCAGACTGAAGATCTCGTCAGCGGACCTACTGTTGGATAGCCCGAGGTTCTGCTTTATCTTCCCGTCCAGGCTGTCCAGGAGATGAAGCTTCTTCCCTCAGGTAGTTGTTTTGCCTTTCACAGAGCCCGAAAGTTTCACGCTTCACCTCGATCCTCTCTGCTTGGTCCATGGCTCTCTCAGCTCGCCTAGCGAGAGGAGCTAGTTCAAGCAAAGCGAATCTGTACCAGAGAGACGACTTGACTTCCTGTTCGACCTCGGTGAACCTTTGGTCGCAATCCTCGGCCATCTTCCCGACGTTGTTCGCTTGCTGCCTGCTGGATTCCGTGTCTGCCTCAGACAGTGCTTCGATGTAGTCGATGTTGGCTGAAATGAGGTTGCAGTATTCGCTGCCAAACTTGTCCCATTCAGCCTTCCTTCTGTGGACGAGTTGGCGGTTCGGGTGAGGATATTCACCTTTCTGGTGAATGCTGATTGAGCTCCAGATCGCTCTCTCTTGAGCTCTCCAATAATCTCCTCCTCTTCTTCCAATTTGGCACTGGACTCTTGCTTCTCTTTATCACCACCCATTCTGTTCCAGTTCAACGCCCACTGCTGCTAGATTCTTCTTTGAGTTTCCCGAAGCTGTGATGGTTCTTCTTCCTTCAAGCTTTAGCTTGAGCCAGGGCTAGCCGACCACTTCCTCAGTGTGTAAGCTTTTTCTGGATCCAGGCCTTGGCTTCAGCTCAGTTGCTTCAGTCGGATAGCCTAGCTTGCCTAGCTTGCTAGCTTCAGGAGGATAGCTTGGTAGCTTCTGGTAGCCTAGCTTAGCCTAGCTTCAAGAGGATAGCTTGGTAGCTTCTGGTAGCCTAGCATAGCCTTCCCAGCTAGCCTAGCTTCAGGTAGCCTAGCTAGCACTTGTTAGCACTCTTCTGCTAGCTAGCATGCATCAGTCACATGGAGCATTCACAATCTTTTTCCCAGCTGACCGTCGCCTTCAGACTCCTCCTCAGGTCCTTTCTGGTTGTTTTGTCATTTGTCTTTGTTATCCCACGCCACCCGGCTTCTTTTCTTCCAGGTGCGCATCGGTTGATAACTGTTCGGTTTTACTCCCACCGAAAAGGGTTGGAGAACACGGGGCGTGACCACTCAGCTTTAGTTTAGGATTTATTCTTTAAGTTAGTTTTAAAGCTAACTTCCTCCATACAAAATTAGCTTTTTCTTCTTACAAATCCATTTTAAGTTAGTATCACCCTAAGAGAAAACACATTATAAACAAATTACATAAAGCATACACAACAAAGTCTATCACCATTAGGCTTGGGCGGTATGACGGTATTACGGTATACCAGGGTATTTCGAAATACCGTCGGTATGATTTTCAATACCGTGACGTCACAGACTGTGCGCCAAATCATAGATGCGTTTCATTCTATTACACTGACACGGAGTTTTGACAGGGACGACATTGGTTGTAATGCACAGCACGTGCCAGGAGAGGGCAGGGGAGGGCAGTCCGTCTTTCCCGCTCTCAGAGCTCAGCACAGAGCTGAGCTGAGCAAGATGGCGGCAGCATTTGCCGGCCCCGAACAACTAGTAAAAAAGAAAAATGCCTCTGCGCCTGTTTGGGACTATTTTGGGTTTACTCGTCGCCAGTGACTTCATCCAGCACAACGAGAGACGGAGGCACTTCTTTGGGAATGTTTAAGACGGGGTGAGTGAGTGTTGACATTTTTTAATCCTATGCAACTGGTTGATGGTTTTGTAGTCGAGGTCGGACGGTTTTAAAAACGAAAGCATTTACGTGCTAAACATTCACGCGAGTAATCCAATGAATCAAATGGAAATAAGGTTTTTAACACATGCACGGAATAATATTGCCAAACTAGTTAGTGAATATAGCAAACTTTATTCAATAAGTGTTAGAAATTAAAATCAATGTTTTAATGGGGAAATGCAGTTTAAACATGCAGTCAGTTTTAATGCTCTTTTATACTGAAAAACCAGAAATTCTTGTGCACAAGCAGTTAAGCTTTTATTCTGAAAATCCTTCATCTACGCATGTAGCATGTGGCTAATATACGATTTCCTAAAGAGGTGAATTTAGTAGCGAAATTATATGGAGTGGTGCAAACCGAAGCCTACTGATTTAACACTACAACTATAGATGTCGAGATACTACCATGCTGAATATTAAATGAAGGTACAGTTTATTTGAATACATTATTGTTTACAGACGAGAGTAGCATGTGACAACATCCGGAATGACCGGAAACCAAACGAGCCGAGAAGTATCTTTTAGAGTATTGATTACAGCGTTTAGAATGTGTTAAATGAAAAGTGATGAAAGAGAATATGAGGAGAAAAGGCGTGTTGAGCATATATTGGATGTGAAAGGAGCCAATCCTCTGTTTAAATGCAACAACGGATATTGGAGACGAGGCGAGCCGGCAGGCGGGGAGAAGCCAGCAGAGGATATATAACAGCACCGGAGGAGAGATCCAACTCTTGGCTTCTGTTAACTGTGTTCGTTATTCTCCCGTCCAGGAGAGAAGCTTTAAAAGGAGACTAAATGGAGTCTCTGTGAAAGTTCAATTGGGTACTTTAATTAAAAAAAGGCGCGGGTTGGTCACAAGCATGATATTGTTCAGTCAGACAAACAGCTGTGATCCGCTCCTCGATAGGGAAGAGAAGAGAATGGATCTCTCCTCCGGTGCTGTTATATATCCTCTGCTGGCTCCTCCCCGCCAGCCGGCTCGCCTCGTCTCCAATGTCCGTTATTGCATTGAAACAGAGGATAGGTTCTTTTCACATTCAATATGCTTAACACGCCGTTTCTCCTCATATTCTCTTTCATCACTTTTCATTTAACACATTCTAAACGCTGTAATCAATACTCTAAACAATACTTCTCGGCTCGTTTGGTTTCCGGTCATTCCGGATGTTGTCACATGCTACTCTCGTCTGTAAACAATAATGTATTCAAATAAACTGTACCTTCATTTAATATTCAGCATGGTAGTATCTCGACATCTATAGTTGTAGTGTTAAATCAGTAGCTTCGGTTTGCACCACTCCATATCATTTCGCTACTAAATTCACCTCTTCAGGAAATCGTATATTAGCCACATGCTAAATGCTAACCGTAGATGAAGGATTTTCAGAATAAAAGCTTAACTGCTTGTGCACAAGAATTTCTGGTTTTTCAGTATAAAAGAGCATTAAAACTGACGGCATGTTTAAACTACATTTCCCCATTAAAACATTGATTTTAATTTCTAACACTTCCCTAACGAGGAGCGGATCACAGCCGTTTGTCTGACTGAACAATATCATGCTTGTGACCAACCCGCGCCTTTTTTAATCAAAGTACCCAATTGAACTTTCACAGAGACTCCATTTAGTCTCCTTTTAAAGCTTCTCTCCTGGACGGGAGAATAACGAACACAGTTTACATAAGTCAAGTATTTACTCCCGGAAAATGTTTATGTATGATGATATATTGTTAACTTAGCTCACTATATGGAAACAATGTCAGACATCTACAAACGCGTCCTGTATCCGATCTCAAAATGTGCCATTTGCACAATGTGTCATGTATGCAGCCCTTGTTTTGCACTTGCGCGCACGTCGCGGCACTTTGCGAGCGTCTACCGGCTCAGGCTGCATTTTACACCGAACATATAATATACCGTTCGAAACATCTATTTGCCGCCGAACGCCACCTCACTCAAGTCGACCCAAGTCATACCGTCAGTGGCGGCTGGTGGAAAATATTTTTGGTGGGGCTGGCTGTTGATATAGTGAGTAAAAAAAATGTTTGGGGAGAAATTACCACTTAAATTGGGACTGATACCGTCATATACCGTATACCACGGTATGATGTCAGCAAGGTATGACGGTATGAAAAAAATGATACCGCCCATGCCTAATCACCATAAACACATATTTAAACCAAACACTCACCGGCTGCCCGTGTGCCCTGTGGCTGATCAAAACATGATTGACAAACATTTCAGTGGCCCTTTTCAAGATGGCTGACGGTCCCTCATCAAATGAGTCCCAAGGGAAACAAAATATTGTAACCAAGGTTCCCTCCCAACTGAGAACTATTTTGCATGACAATCTGCACAACTAAACCAGTATATTAATGCTTCATGATTGAAATAAATAGATAGAAAATAAATGAATAAACAACCAAATGAACTCCACAATCATGTTTAATAATCTGATTCGTCTGTAGGCTACATTGCTGTTTTAGTCTTTGTTCTTCTAATTAGTGTCTACTGTGCCGTTTTGAGCTGTTTAGAGCCATGTGGGACAAAACCCGATCATGCCCCTCCCTCTCACTGTCTAAGTCAATGGTGACTGTAAAAACTACACAAATTGAGCTGCCATCCCCACCATACGTCATCTCACATAATTCAGAATTGATTGGCTGTAAGTACGTCACGTGTGCAGTGCTGCGAAACATCAAGTGTAGTTTGAAGAGGAGACGAGAGAGCAGCATATAGCTAACATCACCAGCGATTAAAAGAAGTAAAAAACTGAAAGAAAATGAATGAAGTTGACCATTTACTGGAGCACACATTTGAGACACTTAGTCAGAGAGCAAAACTGGAGGTAAAGCGCCTCGGTGCCCACCATCCACCGGATTTCCAAATGGTCCAGATTGCGGGCAAAGTTAAACGCGCAGGGGTAGACATTAAGGGTAAAATGCCACTGACCCTCCGGGGCCCCAACATTGTAACCACTGGTCCGGAACATTCTTCCAAAAAATATCGACTTATAATGAAGAAAATGAACACATTTGTTGCAATAGTAATTTATGCACTATCTACATTACTACTTGTACTACAACATTTGAATCATCAGTTCTTCTTCATTTTCCTCAATTGTTCATATTTGGTTTATTAAAATAGTGATGTTGTGGTCATTGTTAAAAAATGTCTGCTATTATTATGAGTATTATTATTTGTATAATGCACTTTCTGCCTTCCTGTCATTAGGAGTTAGAAATGTAATGGCTATGTAATAGATTAGAACCCTCATTATCCTAAACTGCTGGAACATTTCCCTATAGCCAATACCTTTATATTGTCTACTCTTCACTTACTTGTCAGCATAGGTCGGCATTGATGTACAGAGCCGACAGAAGACCTTGTTTATATTGGCATCATATTGAGAGGTGCAGTGACGCGTCATAAAACCAGGAAGTAAGCTGCTGGTTCCCTCGACAAAAAGCAATTGGATTTCTCCACAGGGTTTTGGAAAATAGCTGGAAATAAGGTCTGTGGAAAACGAACCTGTTTGATAAATGCACGTTTTGTTCAGTCGCATAATCTCCACATGTCTATCCTACTTTTATAATTTTCTAATCATAAATCTAATCGATAGATTATAAAAGGGTTTTAGGACGCGTCACTGCACCACTAGAAGCCAACTCCATCGATCAAGCTGGCTGAAACTTTCTCTCCCTCTTCTTCTCATACTCCCTGTCACTCTCCTTTAACTCCTCCGGTGACTTTCTTTTATTTGAAGATAGTTTTTGCCCCGCGCTTGGCCGGTTACCGCTGGTATTAAAAACATTAATGGCGAATGGTTAGGTGGCGCGATAGTCTGTAGTGAAGGAGCGCGCTCCCGCACACGGGAGCCTGCTCGCGCTGCACTCCGCAGCAAACAGCTGTTTGCTTTTCACCCAACAACGACAACCGACTCACAAAACGCTATGTTAATAAACAAAACAATTTAACTAAATTGCAAGTCAAAATACCAATACCACAGGACAATTCCTTTTTTTAAAGCAATATTTTTAGTGGCCCGAGCGGGCAAGTGGAAATACGTTATGCTGGCCCGGGGTGTCTAAATAATGCTTCCGGGCCAGCGGGCCATTTATAATGTCGAGCCCTGACGCGAGTTTAACGCTGAGTGGTTTGCTAAAAAGAAATGGCTAACGGCGAGCCTCCAGAAGAATTCCCTCTTTTGCTTTCCTTGCCTGCTTTTTGTTGAAGATCAAGGTACTTGGTCGAGGACAGGTTACAAGGACTTAAAGCATCTTTCGGAGAGGACAATGAAGCATGAGAGCAGCTACAGTCACTTGGAAAATGCCGTAAAATTGGGATTACTGGGAAGGGTGAATGTTGCAGCTCAGATTGACAGCGCCTACAGACACGGCATTGATGATCATAATAGGAAGATGGAAGAAAACAGGTACGCGCTGCATCGGATCATCACCTGTATTAAACTGTGTGGGAAATGTGAGACAGCACTGCGGGGCCACAACGACTCGGCGGACTCTCTGAATCCAGGGATATTTAGGTCAATGAGGCAGCAAATTGATGCATTGGCCGCCACCGCTGATGATGGAACAGACAAGCCAGGCCGACGAGTCAGCAGCACAGCGCCGGTGATGAAGGAGGCTTGTGACACAGTCATCTCAGAGGTAGAACAGAGGTTCTCACAGTGACCATTTGATCGCTGCAAAGCTCATTGACAGCTCATTCTTCCCACAGCATGTCCTGTCATTTCCTACACCTGAGCTTGACTGCGCCGTGAAATTGTGGCCTGCTTTGGGAAACAAGGAGAAGTTGAAGTCTGAGCTGACCACACTCTACCGCCACAGTGAGCTTCACACTGGAAACACTGCCCTGTCTCTGTTGAAATCCATTCACGAGAACAACTTGGAGGATACGTTTGCTGAGACTGTTATTTTGGTCAAAATAATAGTAACAACTCCGATGACGACATCCGAGTCAGAGAGGAACTTTTCCATCCTCAAAAGGATAAAGACTTTCACTCGCAACACCATGGGACTTAACGCATTGGCCATGCTTTCAATTGAAAGCCAGTTGATCCAGCAACTACAGGACTTCAACCCCAAAGTGATAGAAACATTCTGTCAGAGGAAGGACCGCCGTGCCGCTTTTCTTTTCAAGTGAGCCTTCAACTTTGGTAAGTTCATGTATGTCATATATTTTGTTGATCTTCTGTGTTTTGCCTCTGCTGGATCGATTGATATTGTGAACTCGGTGATGAGTGTCTGTGTTTTCCTTATATTTACAGTCTATGGTGTTTTAATGCCAAATCATTACGGTTGTTGTTATTGTTAAGAATTACTTTGTGATGGTGCCCTTTACTCCATGTATTAAGGTGCATTACAATATGACATCCCCACGCTGTGTACGTAAATGTATGCGCTCACGGTGTTGCTCCGTGTGGTCTTCAGTATGTAATTTGACTCTCTCTCTCTCTCTCAATTCAAATGGGGCTTTATTGGCATGAAAGTTAAATTAAACAATGTTGCCAAAGCATCACAATACAAAATAATTAACAACATTAACAGACATTTCAATTTTTTACATATTATTGATGATATATATATACAGTGATACAATTACATTTCAACACGTGTGTGTGTGTGTGTGAGTCTCATTCACTGTCCCTCAGGTTGTGGCATGTGTATACATATTGGGCAGCAAGGTGTGCCTTGTCTCCTTCTCCTAGGAGTACTCTCAGTCTTGAGAGGTCATCAACCTCCTTGAAACCTGGGATTACAGAGTTCAACTTGTTCCAATAAATGCTCCTTACTTCGTTGAATGTTTGGCACTTCAGGAGGAAGTGCATCTCTGTCTCAGTCTCACCTGTCGTACAGTGACCACATGTTCTGTTCTCTTTTGGTTGCCAGGATCTTTTGAGTCTTCCTGTTTCGATTGCCAGTTTGTGGTCACTGAGCCTGTACTTGGTTAGGATCTGTCTCTGCTTTCTATCTCTGACAGTAGAGAGATACTCTGCCAGCTCATACTCTCTGTTTAGAGCCAGGTAACATTCTAATCTACTTTGGCTTTTAGTTTCTTCTTCCCAATGTTGTAAATAGTTGTCTTTACATTGTGTTATAATGCGTTTGACTGTGATTGGTGTTTGGAGAGCAGTGTTGTTGAGAGACTGGTCAGAGTGGCTCTGAGAGGGGGCAGTTAGCCTCAGCACCAGCTGACATAGGGGACTCTTCTCTGGGGTTAGCTCTTGGCTTTGGAGGGCTTTGGAGTGGAGGGTGTCTCGGGGGCTGGATCTAAGGTGGTTAAAGAATGTCAGTGCTCTCTTTTGAGTGTTAATGATCAGTGGGTATCTGCCTAATTCTGCTCTACATGCATTTGTTGGTGTTTTTCTCTGAACACGTAAAATGTATCTGCAGAATTCTGCATGGAAAGACTCTGTTGGATGTTTGTCCCAGCGGGTATAGCTCTGGTGACTGAGTGGACCCCATACTTCACTACCGTACAGCGCAATGGGCTGGATCACACTATCAAAGATTTTGAGCCAGATTTTAATTGGAATTTGGACATTATAAAATGTTCTCTTAATTGCATTAAGAGCTCTTCTGGCTTTTTCTTTGAGTGCATTCACTGCCATGTTGAAACTTCCTGATGCTGTTATGGTTAAACCGAGGTAGGTGTAACTCATACTATGTTCGATGATATGATTATTTATGGTAAACTGGTATTTGTTCTCCTGACATCTGGGGCGTTTTTGGAAAACCATGACATTAGTTTTCTTCATATTGACTGCCAGGGCCCAGTTCTTACAGTACTGGTCTACTATGTCCAGCTGTTGTTGTAGTCCTTGTTCAGTAGGAGACAGCAGAACAAGGTCATCAGCATAAAGCAGACACTTCACCTCTCTCTCTAGGAGGGAGAGGCCAGGAGCAGCACAGTGATCCAACTGAACAGCAAGTTCATTTATATATATATTAAATAAAGTGGGACTTAAATTGCAACCCTGACGAACACCTCTTCTCTGGGTGAAGAATTCAGTTTGTTTGTCTCCAATTTTAACAGCACACTTATTCCCTAAATACATTGATTTAACCAGATCGTACATTTTGCCCCCTATACCACAATGTAGAAGTCTATAATAGAGCCCTTCGTGCCAAATAGAGTCGAAAGCTTTTTTGAAATCAATGAAACAAGTGAATATCTTACCATGTTTTGTTTGGTGTACATGTTTGTTAACTAAAGTGTGAAGGGTATATACATGGTCGGTGGTGCGGTGTTTTGGAAGGAAGCCAATTTGATTTTGACTCAAGATGGATTGTCGGTTAAGGAAATCTTGTATTCTTTTATTTAGAATACTACAGAATAATTTCCCCAGACAGCTGCTGACACAGATGCCACGGTAGTTATTAGGGTCTGATTTGTCTCCACTCTTATGAATGGGGGAAATGAGCCCTTTGCACCAGATGTCAGGAAAACATCCTGACTGCAATATGATATTGAACAGCTTTAATACTGTACCCTGCATCTCTGGGGTGCTGCATCTGAGCATTTCGTTTTTAATGTTGTCTGGGCCACAAGCTTTCCTTGGCCGGAGAGATTGTGTCTGTGTGGTCAACTCTTCCCAAGTCATTGGGAAATCAAGGGGGTTTTGGTTGTCTTTAATAGTTTCTTCTAATGTTTGGAGTTTCTCTTTTGTAATACATTGATCTGAATTCATTAGATTTATTGGTATGTCTTTGTACAAACTTTCAAAATGTTCTCTCCAGATGTCACCGTTTTGGATGGGTAATGCTTGCGGTTGTTTTGTGTTGAAGTTGCTCCACAGATCCCAGAATTGATTTTGATCAATGGCTTTCTCAATATCCTCAAGTTTCATGTGGGTATAATTTTGTTTTTTGTTCCTTATTGTACATTTATATTTGTTTAAAAGGTCATTGTATCTAATGCGTAAGGCTGGGTTGTTTGGTTGCCGATGTTTTTCATTTGCTATTTTTCTCAGGTCTTTTCTGATGGTCTTGCATTCCTGGTCAAACCATTTGTCAGCGTTTTGCCTTTTAACAGGCTTCCGCTTTTGTTTTACAAGGTCAGCTTTAATAGCTGCCTTGTGAAATATCATATTGATATAATCAATGGCCATGTTTACACCATCTTTGGTAGGAACATATTGATTTTGGTCAAATAGTGACATGTCATTCATCAGATCAGGTGAGTTCAAGGCCATGGTGAATTTGTCTCCACTGTCTGGGGCCCATCTGTAAGTAGGATTTAATGTATACAGCTTACTGGGTCCCCTTGTTGTGTCACTCATTGGACCTGAGACTTTAAAGAACACATTGATTTGGTTGTGGTCTGAAAAGGGGGATTGCTGTCTGACAGTGAATGCACTGATAGTGGAGGGGTCCATGTCAGTGATTGCATAGTCTACTACACTAGACCCTAGAGCTGAGGAGTATGTGAATCTCCCTAAAGAGTCCCCTCTGAACCTCCCGTTCACTATGTACAGGCCTAAGGCCCGACAGAGATGCACTATCTCTTTGCCATTCTGATTGATTTCAGAGTCAAGGCTGTTCCGATGGCTGACGGTTGGTGTGGTAAACAGGGGGGGCTCACCAAATACATGGTGGCTGCCCTGTGGGTCTATGACATCAGGTTCAATTCCTGTTCGTCCGTTCAGATCTCCAGTTAGAAGCACATTTCCCTGGGCCTGAAAGTAGGCTATTTCTGAATGGAGAGTTTCAAAAATGTCTTCTTCAAAATAAGGAGAATCTACTGGGGGTATATAAATAGCACACATGTATAGATTCCTGTCAGTTATGCCCAGGGCTTGATCTAACCTTAGCCAAATGTGTGATTTACCTTGTTTTACTACTGAGATCTGATGGCAAAGATCTCCTTTATACCACACCAAGATCCCCCCCGATGTTCTGCCCTTGCGTATGTTTTTTGATTTTATAGAGGGCACCATTACTTCATTATAACCTGGAGGACAGTGAGTGAGCAGATCATTTTTACACCATGTTTCTGTTAATATAATTATATCAACATCTTTGATAGATTCTAAGAACTCTGGATTCTCACTCTTAACCTCAAAGGTTGAGGAGTGGAGTCCCTGAATATTCCAACAGCTTATATGAAAAGAACGCATCTTTTAAAAAATACAAAACAATCAAAATGAACCTGTATAGTGAGACAAATATATAAAAAAAAACAACAACAACAAATAAAACAACTATTTTCACTAATATTGCTATTGTACCGATTACTACGATAACATATAAATGTAATGTCTTAGCTGGACAGAAGTCGGGTGCACAGGGTCTCTCTCACTCACACACACACACACACACACACACACACACACACACACACACACACACACACACACACACACACACACACACACACACACACACACACACACACACACACACACACACACACACACACACACACACACACAGACACAGACACAGAGTTTTGTACACAGAAATGCCACTGGGAATACATTTCAATAATTTGAAAGCTCTTTGCGTCCGTTTATGAACTGAAGGAGACTCGGCGCGTCACAACTGCACGCCACGGGACCCTGACTAAACGTTGCTCCTGGACGATTATGGAGTGAGAGTGTGTTGGTACCAGAGTAGCTGTTGACTGTAGCAAGATGGCGGCCGGTGAGCTACGCTGGAAAATCTCCCATGAGCCATCTAGTGTTTATATTAGGGCCGGGACTCGATTAAAAAAATTAATCTAATTAATTACAGGCTTTGTAATTAATTAATCGCAATTAATCGCATTTTTAATCACATATAAATATTTGACCTGAGAACAGTGAGAAGCAATTTTTTTCACATGGATTTTAGTATACCATTGAATAATGACTGAATACATAAGCTTAAGCAACAAAACATTGTTTATTTTTTTCAAGGTGGTACTTAACAAAGACCAACAGAAAAGTGCAATTTTTGCCATAAAGTGTATATTTAGGAATATAGTACATTTCAGAGATTCAGGTAGCCTATAGGTAGGTAGAGCTTCTGTAAACTATAACACTTTGTTTTTTTAAGTAAAACACAATACTTTCAAGTACATTCAGAACATTGGAAACCCTGACTATTATAAAACATCTCTCTGTTGCTTCAGAGGCCATAACAGACTTTGTTGATTTACCAACAGTTGATTTAAAAAATCCAATCAATTTCAGTCCAACTCTCTCAATAACCTTGGCCAAAACAATAAACAGTTCAACATAAAGTGCCAGTTGCACCAACAATGTAATAAATAGTTCAACATAAAGTGTACCATTTAAAATAAAATAAAAAAGTGCCAGTGATTGACCTCAATCCCTCCTATTCTTCCAATATCCTGATGAAAAATAAAATCTCTCTGTTGCATAGGCCACTGTTTGATCAACGCGAATTGGGTGTGGGTCCTTGTACTCCGAGTCGGGCTAACGTCCACGCTAGCTTCCACGCTAGCTGCTATATGTTTTGCATTGAGGTGATACTTGAGGCTTGATGTGCTTCGGTGATATGCAAATTCCTTTTTGCATAATTCGCAAACAACCGTCCTCTTATCGATGCTTCCATCCGTCCGTTTTTTACAACAAAATGTCCCATCCACGGGGCCAACCAAAGCGGTCTCATCAGCTTCTTCGTTCACGTTTGACTATTGTTCACTGTGGTTTGTTGTTGTTTGAAGTCATGAACGTTAGTTGGTGCTCCAGTATAATCGGTACCCCTGAAACTCATCCAGTGAGAAACGTTCCGCGGTGCAAAACATAAGTGCGATTAAAATGCGTACATTTGTGTAATTAATTAATCTTAATTAACGCGTTAAAGTCCCGGCCCTAGTTTATATATATCTATGGTGTAGCGTGTATACAAGATCATCCTGCTGACTCCCATTCATCGGCTCTACAACACTGTCGATTGTTCTTTAACATTCAAACAATAACAAATAACAATCGACATTAATCTGAATGAGGGAGGTGATTTATTATCATTACAACGTAATTTCCCAATCATTTAAATATGAATATGGTGAAATACATTCTTACAATAAGCGAGAAATTGATTTAACTCCTGTTTGACAATAACTGTGAATTTATTTCCTTTTATTTAAAATTAGAAATCAAATTTGATCATACACCAATAGGGCTGGTCATACTCAGGTGCTAACATGAATCTGAAGGAAATCCTAACATGGGGGTATCTAAATTATGTGTTTTTTTAATGGGGAATTCAAATATGAGCTTATTTAACTCGTCTCTAACCTACATCGTTTTGTATTTGTAAATTGGCAATTTTACCCTTTCGAACCTCGATATAAGATAGTAAAAGATATAAGGGAAATCATTTACATTGACAAAGCCAAATCCTTTTAAAATATTTATTAACAGGTGAACTGGATAAGATTACAAAGAGCAATCGTCTGACTTCTTGAACTTTGCCAGGTTGCACAAGTCCTGCTTTGACTCATTCTTGGACATCAGTCTCCTGCTAGTCTCCTGAGCTCTGATCCCTCCTCCATCCCTCTTTTCCGGTGAGAAGTACTTAGCAGAAGCCTCGGTCACCATTTTAACAACCCCGATTTATCTTATTCTTCTCCTTCTCTCTCTCTCTACCTACACTCATTCGTCTTTGGTCAGACCCCCGGTATACGAGTCAGCGCCCCTAGTTACACCAATAAGCGTGCAATTACCGTACAGCCAATCACAACGCGTGACGTCATTGGTAAGCAACAGACCCCGAGCAGATCTGTTAGCCCGAGCACATATGGTACTGACACTGATGTCTGAACGCTCACTGTCACTACCCGATCTGTCCCCCTGCCCGATCGGTACTGCGCATGTGCTAGATGGTCCGCCATATTGGAGAACTCCGGACGGCATCCCAAGTAGGACACTTGATACAGTGGCTTTTAGCAAAGCTCAAAAATAAAACGAGAGAGAGATGAGTTATTGTTATTACAACGTGGCTTCACTATTATTTAACAACTCTTTTTATTGGGTTCTTTTATTTGGGGTTAAGTACATTGTCAGAATAAGTGAGAAATGAATTTAACTTCTGTTAGACAGCTATCATACTGAATAAATGTGTACTGTGAATGTATGCAAACATGTATGGCATATGGCTGTCTAACAGAAGTTAAATTCATTTCTGCCTGCACTGTACAACAGCTGTCACTCAAAAACTGAGTAGCCAATGGGGACTCATCCCTGAAAGTCCCGCCCACCTGGGAGGTTTGTGTCAGAATCTCAAACAAAAAATGAGGGAGCGCAAATGAGAAGAGCTGCAGCGAGAGCAAAAGTCTGATCATTGAGAAAGAAGAAACAAGAACTGCAAACAAAAACCTATGTTAAAACAAAGAAAAAAGACTTATAGTTTACATGATTACACAAAAGATTTGTTTGCAACTTATAGTTTTATTTTTGAAATTTATTTTATTTTGCTTGACTCAGTTTTTTTTTCTTTTAAACTCATAGTTTTGCTTTATTCTGAGAAAGTGTTGCTTTATCTTTATGACACAAAACTAATCCCATAAATGAACACAAAACCGAATTGCAGAACATACAGTAAATCAAATATATAACTACTTTAACATAGTTTAAAGAAAAAGCTTTCAATAAAAAATAAGCACAAGTTTCTACAGTTGCAAGAAAAAGTATGTGAACCCTTTGGAACTACCTGGATTTCTGCATAAATTGGTCATAAAATGTGTTCTGATCTTCATCTAAGTCAGGGGTTCCCAACCTTTTTCACCCAGGGCCCCCCCAAATGACTCCTGTTGGAATTTGCGACCCCCCAACACTTTGAAACTTTAATTATCGCTGTTGCCGATCTGCCCCCCTGCCCGATCTGTACTGTGCATGTGCGAGATGGTCTGCCATACTGGACAACTCCGTACGGCAACCCAACTAGGACACTTGACACAGTGGCGTTTGGCAAAGCACAAAAAGAAAATGGATTTAACTTCTGTTTGGCAGTTATCATACTGAATAAATATTGTATGCAAAAATGTATGGCATATAGCTGTCTAACAGAAGTTAAATCTATGTCTCACTTATTCTGACAATGTACTTAACCCCAAATAAAAGAACCCAATAAAAATAGTTGTTAAATAATAGTGAAGTCACGTTGTCACAACAATAACTCATCTCTCCCAGTTTTTTTGTGTTCTTTTTCTGCTTTGCCAAACGCCACTGTGTGAAGTGTCCTATTACAGTTGCCGTATGTAGTTGTCCAGTATGGCGGACCATCTCGCACATGCGCAGTACAGATCGGGCAGGGGGGCAGATCGGGTAGTGACAGCCGTGCCCCTGGTAACAGCGGTCGTTGTGAACGTCCAGTGTGTTGTGTGCTTTTGTTTTGATGGCAACAAGTGCGCTGAAGGCTGTTTCTGATAGATATGTCGTACTGAATGGGAGTATAATCCTGGTCGTGGCATGCAGTGTGATCTTTGGAGCGAGGCTTGGTCCTTTGAGAATCCCAAACTTTTAAAATCCTTTTTCCTGGAAGTGTTTCTTTGACAGCGAGTCAGCTTGGACGTCGGTGAGCTCATCTTCGCAATTCAGGTATTCCACATCCTCAACTTTGGCAATAAAGGGATCTAAAACCAACAATTCCTTGGAGACATACTCGTCTATGTCAGCGAACCGTGATTGCATTTCTGTTTGCAGTGCGTTCATATGGCGGATGAACTCGCGACGTACAGACACAGGCACCGTTTCAGGATTGTTTTGGGATTGTTTCAGCAGTAGTGGAAACTGTTGCAGCTCCCCCCTCTCCATTTTCCCGACCCTGTACTCCAGTTTGCGCACAAATGCATCATTGGAGAATGTTGGACTCCACGCCTTGCAGACGCTTGTTTGTTTCATTGTAGAGACTGAAGATGTCGGCCAGGTATGCTGTTTTAATCCAGAATGACTCAGTCACTTGCTCTGACAGTGCGCGGTTACGAGTTTGTAGAAACTCTTCAATTTTTTCCTTCAGTTCGACAAAGCGTGCCAGCACTCGGCCGCGTGAGAGCCAGCGCACCTCGGTGTGCAGGAGGAGGGTTTGGTGCGCTTCATCCTCACACAAGTCTGTGAATAGACGCTTGTTGGTGGGGCGACCTTTGATGAAATTGACTATTTTAATAACAGTTGAGAGTGTTTCGCTGAGGTCTTCTGACAGTTTCTTGCTGGCCAGGGCCTGGCGATGTATCACACAGTGAAATATTGTGCAGTATGGGGCCTTTTCTTTCAAGCGACTGTTAAATCCCTTGTTTTTCCCCATCATTGAGGCAGCTCCGTCTGTGCAACATGCAACTAAATTCTCATAGGAAAGCTTGTGGGATGAGAGGTAAGAATCCACTGCAGTAAAAATGTCCTCACCCCGGGTGGTATTGGTAAAGTTGACTGACATAAGAATGTCCTACTTCAAATCTTCCCCATCGATATATTGCACATAAACGATCAGCACAGCCTCGTCTGCTAAAGTTGTGGTTTCATCAAGTTGTATGGCAAATGGCCCCTTTCCAAGCTTTTCGAGCAGCTGCAGCTCGCAGTTACTTGCCATCTTCTCAATTCTGTCTTTCACCGTATTGTTTGACAGTGGTACAGTTTTTAGCTTCTCCGCGACCTGCGGGCCGCACAGTTTCTCAAACATCTTAATGCAGGCTGGCTTGATGAGCTGCTCGCCAATGTTGTGCGGTTTCTTTGCCTTTGCTATTAAAAGTGCACATTCAAAAGAGGCCTCGCTGCCAGCCCTAACAAACGCTGTTCTAATATCCATTGGCTTGTTTGCCTTTGCAAGGTGTTGTTTCTTTATGAAAAAGTCCCAATCACGCCCTACTGTTTCTGGGTGCATGGTCTGTTGGTGTCTCTTCATTTTGCTGGGTTTCATGCTTTCGTTGGCCAGCTTCTCTCTGCATATCACACACTCTGGGCGGGTTTTGTCCGTTCCCTCCATGAAACCGAAGTTATGATAGCTCTCTAGGTAGGTCCTCATTTTCTTTTTGATTGCAGATGAGCCGTCATCTCCTTTACGTTTTTCAAACATTTTTAGACAAAAATATTCACCTTATGAAGTCGGTCGCTAGCTAGCAAGCGCAGCAAACTGTTATTATTATGAAAGCTGACACAGTAACGTCAATGTTGGCACCAATCGGAGGAGTATCAGATGAATTTTTTGAATTTTAAATTTAATTTTAGTTAATCAATTAATTTCTATATTTTATTGTAATGTAGACAAGGCTTTTAGCGCCAATCACGTATTGCGTTACAATATGTAAAAAAAATGATATGTAAAAAAAAAATGATATGTACATTTTTTAAATTCTAAATATGATATTAGGCCTCAAATCATCTGAGGTCTGAAGTTTGATCTTTGGCGACCCCCCAAGGGGGTCGCGACCCCCAGGTTGAGAACCACTGATCAAAGTCACAACAAGAGACAAACACAGTCTGCTTAAGCTAAAACCACACAAACAATATGTTTTTATGTTTTTATTGAACACACCATGTAAACATTCACAGTGCAGGGTGGAAAAAGTATGTGAACCCTTGGATTTAATAGCTGGTTGACCCTCCTTTGGCAGCAATAACCTCAACCAAACGTTTCCTATAGTTGCATATCAGACCTGCACAACGGTCAGGAGGAATGTTGGACCATTCCTCTTTACAAAACTGTTTCAGTTCAGCAATATTCTTGGGATGTTTGGTGTGAATCGCTCTCTTGAGGTCATGCCACAGCATCTCAATTGGGTTGAGGTCAGGACTCTGACTGGGCGTATTTTCTTCTGCTGAAGCCATTCTGTTGTTGATTTACTTCTGTGCTTTGGGTCGTTGTCCTGTTGCATCACCCATCTTCTGTTGAGCTTCAATTGGTGGACAGATGGCCTTAAGTTCTCCAGCAAAATGTCTTGATAAACTTGAGAATTCATTTTTCCGTCGATGATGGCAATCTGTCCAGGCCCTGAGGCAGCAAAGCAGCCCCAAACCAATTGATGCTCCCTCCACCATACTTCCAACAGTTGGGATGAGGTTTTGATATTGGTGTGCTGTGCCTTTTTTTCTCAACACATAGCGTTGTGTGTTCCTTCCAAACAACTCAACTTTGGTTTCATCTGTCCACAGAATATTTTGCCAGTAGTGCTGTGGAACATCCAGGTGCTCTTTTGCAAACTTCAAACGTGCAGATCAGAACACATTTTATGACCAACTTATGCAGAAATCCAGGTAATTCCAAAGAGTTCACATACTTTTTCTTGCAACTGCATTTGTATTTAACTGGCTCTTACTGAAATTACATTAAACTACATTAAAAACAAAATTACCACTTGAAATATATTTGTCTTTATTTCTGCTGCGTGAATCTGTTTAACCGTCCGATGTTTGTCATACAGCTCAAATGTTAAAGTCAGTTGTGTTTCTTCACAAGCTGATACGAATAACACATTTATATCGCAACGTAATTTTTGTGTACATTTGCACAAAACCTTGGTGCATCTAGCATGGCTACAGATGTTATTGGATGACATCCCTCGGGAGCTGCTTAGACACATCAGGAAAAAGAGACGAGGAAGGAGGGGAGGCGTTCGGAATCGCCTACGGCGGAGATTCAGCCGGCCATCACTTCCATCCATCATTCTCACAAACCTGCGCTCATTGAGCAACAAAGTGGACACACTAAGGATATACACAAGGTACTGTCATGAATTTCGTGAGGCCTCTTTACTATGTTTCACGGAAAGTTGGCTACAATCTACGATGCCTGAATCTCTCTTTGAAGTACCCGGATTCACCCTTGTTCGAGCAGACAGGGATGCGAACTCGGGGAAAACCAGAGGAGGCGGTATTTGTGTGTATATTAATGATCTGTGGTGCCGATCATACTCAGTAAAATGTAAAACCTGTGATCCCAACATAGAAATTCTCGGCATGACGTTAAGAACCTTCTATCTGCCTAGAGAATTCGGGTGTATTTTACTGTTTGTTGTTTACGTGCCTCCCAGCGGCAGAGCGTCACTGGCGGCCGGCTCCATCGCTGACTGTGTTCACGAGCTGCAACTCAGCCACCCCGATGCACCGGCAATAGTGCTCGGGGACATGAACCAATGTCGCCTAGAGACTGTGTTACCTGGGTTCCAACAGTATGTTAAGAATCACACCAGAAAAGACAATATCCTTGACAAATGTTTCGTAAATGTTAAAGGAGCCTATGTGACTAAATGTAGACCACCAATACTGAACTATGATCATAATGTTGTAAATATGATACCAGTGTATAAGACCAAACTGAAGAGAAGTAAACCGGAAAAGAAAGTAATAAGGACATGGACAAATGAAAGTAGGGAACAGTTGAAAGCCTGTTTTGATTGGACAGATTGGGACATTTTTCAGGAAGGTTCACTAGATGAAATAACTACTGTTACCAATGACTATATCAACTTCTGTGTAGAACTAGTTGTTCCCACTAAAGAAATACAAATCTATCCAAATAATAAATCCTATGTGACTAAGGACATTAAAACCGTTATAAATACCAGGAAAATAGCTTTCAAAAACAAAGACTATGGAGCACTTAAACACACAGAGAAAGAACTGAAAGTCAAATTGAGGGAATCAAAACTGGCACACAAAGAGCTTTTGGAAAATGCTTTCAAAGCCAAAAACCCCAAAAAGGTATAAGACACCATGAAAACCATGACAGGAATGTCATCCTCAGCTAAACCTATTGTGACGAACAATGAATTTTGTTTTGCTAACGAACTAAACACGTTCTTTACCCGTTTTGAGTCACTGGATAATTCTGCAAAGTGCACTGAAATGCTCGTAACCATAAAACCTGCTTCCTCTGACAAAATTACCATCAGTGTCGAAGAGGTCAGAAAAACATTTCAGTGCGCCAACACCAAGAAAGCGGCTGGGCCAGATGGGTGCAACGGTTTTCTGCTGAAAAACTTTGCTACTGAGCTGGCTCCAGTGTGGCAACCCATCTTTCAGGCTTCTATTGACACGCACACCATCCCTCTGTCATGGAAAACTTCACAATCAAACCGCTGCCCAAAATTCCATGCCCAAAAGAACATAAGGACTACAGACCAATAGCCCTCACCTCAGTGATTATGAAATCACTAGAAAGAATTCTGCTCCGATTTCTTATCAGTACAACACAAGACAAACTGGATCCATACCAATTTGCCTATAAACAAGGGTGCGGTACGGAAGATGCTGTGGCCACTCTGGTTCACATCATCACTAGACATTTAGATAAACGCAACACCTATGCAAGAGCCCTCTTCCTAGACTTCTCATCAGCATTCAACACAATACAAGCAGACATCTTGGTGTCAAAAATGGCCAAAATGGAAGTAAATCCATACCTGATTTACTGGTATGCTGCTTTCCTCACTAGTAGAGAGCAACTTGTGAAGGTAAACAAAACCCTGTCATCGGCCATCACAACCAATGTAGGGGCCCCCCAGGGCTGCGTGAGTTCAGCTGTGCTCTTTACTCTCTACACTGAAGATTGTCGTACCAACACACAAAATCAAGTCATCATTAAGTACTCTGATGATACTGCAATAATATCTCTGCTCAGTAACACAGACGACCCTGAGCTGCACCAACAGGCTGTAAATCAGGTGGTGGAGTGGACTGATAACAATGCTCTTGAAATCAACACCAAGAAAACTGAGGAAATCATTTTTGGCTCACCATCTGATTATCATAAAGTCCCCATTGTCATCCATACAGATGAAATCAAGCAGGGAGTTTCATATAAATACTTGGGTGTAATGATCGACCATCTGCTGTCATGGAAGGATCACATTGAATATCTGTGCAAAAGGACAAAACAAAGAATTTATTTTCTCCGCCCTCTTAGGTCTTTTGGGGCGAGCAGAGAAATTCTTCTGTTGTTCTTTACATCTGTGATCATGTCTATTCTGCAGTACTGCAATACTACCTGGTAAAAATGTTTGTCAGCAGCTTTAAAATCTAAACTGCTCCACCTGTTAAAAATCTGCTCAAAGATTGTTGGTCAACCCTGTCAGAGACTCTATGACTCAGGCTATCATAACAACCTAGTGAGGCTGTCCAACAACATCATCTCTGACCCAAACCATGTTCTGAACAATGAATAAAAACTGCTACCATCTAATCGGAGATACAGGGTCCCACGTTTCAATAAAGTCAGAATGAAGCACTCTTTTGTGCATCAGTCAATCCTCACAGTAAACACAGAGCTAAATCCCAGATCAAATGCAAGCTGAAGGCTCTTGGAGCATGTTATGTTAAATGTTTGTTATTTGTGTTTCATGTATTGTTTCTGGATACTTGTCTGTTGATGTTGGACATGGAGCTGCTGTGACGCAAGTCAAATTTCAGACTTGATCTGACAAATAAAGTAATATCGTATCGTATCGTAGATGTATCTGCTCTCAAGTGAGTGACCAATTCTTGTCCACCAATCTTTTTTTAAAAAGTAGGCCAGGCAGAAACTGGCCAATGAAAAGATGATCCAAGGTAAACAAAATAAAATCAATAAAATAGGTGCACGTCGTAGAATAGAGAAGAGACTGTTTCTAACAACAAGCAGGCAAACTCAGAGAAGAGAGTTGAGAAAGATGGACAAAGCAGGGGGCAAAGTAGAGAGACAGCTGGTGGGAGAGGCCAGACAGACACAGAGACTTATTACTGCCACACACTAATTACAATGTACTCAGCAACACTAACAGGCACATATCTCGGCTACAACACCCACACCTGAGACCTGCCATTGGCCAAAAGGAGGGCTAATTTCAGCCAACAGGAGGTTTGCAGAGATCCATTAATAAATAACGATGCCCCTGCACTCAGTGTGCACCTGCACCAATTAACAGGTTACTAATTGGACGTTACAAAGAGCGGGTAACAACGTCTGTCCGCCTCAGCAGACCCTGCACAGGGGAGGAAGTGTGTTGTTGCTGTGTGCTGTGCGATGGTCAGTAAAAAAAACACATTTGTCATGTTTTGTTTTATCTCATAAATTAAGAAGGAAGGAATAATTTTATATTTTGAGACCGCTTATTTGTTTTCTCAATGAGGGCTGGATGATGCGGGGAACTGGGGAAGCAGTTCAGTGAAATGAATACTGTTGGACACCACATACATTTTTCAAGAAATTGTGCTTTTAAAAATATGTTTGTAAAAAGAATGTGGACAGATTATTTCTAGCTGTTTCCCTCTGCTTAGCCAATATAACTGCCAGCCATATGTAGCTCCATACTAATCCATGGATGTTTTTGAAAGATCTTGACCTAGTGTCGGAGGCGGGGCCCAGCTCGTTCCTTTCAAAGTCTCTCGCATGAAGCTAAAAGTGAAATACCCGGTTATCCACGGATCTTCCCTGGTCTCCTGCATCAATGGGGCCAAAAGAGTTTGGCTTGAGAAATGTTTTAGCCCCTCCTCAAAACTCCTGTCAATCGGTAAAGATACTTAACCCTGTGTTGCTCCTGATGGCATGGCCATAATGTGTGATTGCTTGTTCCCAAGTGGTGCTGCTCTGTATGAATGAGCTGTGACTGGGTGAATTACTTATAGTATGTAAAAACGCTTATAGGGGTCATACAGACCTGATAAAGCGCAATATGAGTACAGTCCATTTACCATTCGATTCAAATGGGTAATTGGGAAAATAATTCGATTTCGCTTTTAGCACATTTTACAACTCTAAGGCCCTGATGATTGAAATAAGGGCTATTCAAGAGTTGGTCCTGGAAAGAAAACAAAAATCTGCTGATTTACAGACGTCTCTTTTCCAGTGTACTGTAAGTCAATGGGAAAAAGTAATTTCAGGCCCAATGGCATCATGTGACACGTAAGTTTCTCTTCTCACTATTTGGCCACTTCAAAAATGTGCTTAGTGCATGGTATCAAGCCTGTGTATGTGTAAATTAAACTGTTCATTGGCCAGAGCTTTGTCAACGAGTTGCAGGATGCGATGATGGGGTTTCCGTGATGCAAAAGGTGAAGAAAACTAAGACCTGAGGGACACACAATAAAAGTCTAACTTGAGAGACGATAAGATTGGGAAACCCCAATGGGGAATGACCAAAATATAAAAAACAGTACTGTGAGCGCAGTCTGTGACATGTACCTGACACATTCCCAGGCACCATCATCCCATCTAAACCAAATGCTGTCTCCAGGGAGAGTACTTCTTATCCAGACATTCTCCGGAGTTTATATGCGGAAACTGGTATACATTGGACACATTTCTACCCTATGAATCTCAAACTGAAAAATAGTCAATTTGTTTTAATCTAACTGAATCACACCCACCACCTACATATTTGTGAGTGTTAAAGAGTAAAATAAACTGCTGTTCTACTGAATGCTCTTTTTAAAGTTATGTACAGTTCTTTCCCTGTTCTGCTTAAATCTCCCTGCATCTCTCATTCTGTCCTCTTCTTTTCTTATGTCTTCCCTCTTTCTCTCTTCTGTTTCAGTTCCTCTGGTTTTATCCCTCCTCTCCAGGGCTGAGTACTGTTCTGTCTTTGTTGCCTCTCTCTCTACCTCCCCCTCTTTATCTATCTATCCCTGCATGCCTTGTTTTGATGCTCTCTCTTCTACTTCTTTTATCAACATTCATTTATCCTATCTCTCTCTTTCTCTGCAGACTTATCCCTCCTTCACTCTCCCTGACGCTCTTTTTTGCTCACCACCCCACTCTCGCTCTCTCTCTACCTAACTGTACCCCTCTCTCGCCCTTGTCTTTCTCTCTCCAGCTGCACACTGAAAGACCCTCGCTGCATTAACCTTTTAATAAAGGCCTGGGCAGGAAGCAGGGTGGCAGAGGACGGGAGACAAAGACAAGGCCGCGCTGCCACAGCAGCCTTCAAACCTCATTAACTTTTGTCTTGCTGTGGCAGGCACGCACGCACGCACGCACACACACACACATTTGTTCATTTTTGTCCAGCTGTCCATCTTGCCACTTCCCTCCAACCAATTTATATACAAATCTGGTGCAATATGGGTGCCTTAAATGTTTGCTTTGATTGCAATTGTGATGATTATTTTTTCACATAAACGGTTCATGAGCATGTCATTATCAAATCAAAGCAATTTAATTAATTCACAACCCAAACTGGCATTGACTCAAACATTGTTCAGAGATATGTTAAAGAAAGAAAGTCAAATTGCACAGCATGTCACGGTTTGAGAAACAAGCAGGACCCAAATGCAGATATAAACTGAAAATTCCTTTATTTCAAGGCTATGACATATATACATATATATATACATATATATACACATATATATACATATACATATATACATATATATATACATATATACATACATACATATACATACACACACACAATGACAAAACAGAACACTCACCGCAGAACTAGTCCTGGAACAAGACGAACCAACCAAGACAGACAGACAACCCAGAACTTAAATACACACAAGACTCAATCACACAACAAGACACAGGTGAGGAGGGAGGAGAAAACACAGGGGCCCAGGTGAACATAATCAGACAATTAGACACACCAGGGAAACTAATGACAAGACAATAACCCAAAGGAAAACATGACATGGAAAACAGCAAAAACACCCAAACCTACAAAACTATAAACGTGACATAACATGAGAATCGTGACACAGCATATGGAAACAAATGGAATGTCAGGGCCTGCTCCATTTTAAGGGCTAGGGCAGCAGGTGAGAGACTGAGGGATGCAAAGCTGATATTTAAGGTGACGACCAAAAACACTTCAATTTGGAGGATTGGCTGCAGTTTAAAAAATGACGCAAATAAAAGAAAAAAACATTCCAAAACACACACAAATGGAGAAACATCTTCACCGACACAGGCAGCATCTATAAACCATTTACCAACGCTGAGTAAACAATATGCTGCACGTTAGTGGATTATAAAGTTGACCAACTGTTGTTGGAAATGCACCTAAAACGTATGTTTTTATTGGCTTATTTTAACAATGTGATTATTTTAATTCGTTCTGGTTTGATTGCAGATCTGCTGTAAGCTTTAACGTTTAAAATATACTGACCAAACTCTTACAGATGTGAAACAGACGAAGGAGAGTGAGAGTTGGCAAATGTATAACCTCGAGCAACACCAAGTGCTCTGGTCCTAGCTGTGTGCGCCACTCTTTAGTGTCCCCTGGTCTCCCAGCTGTGTGCGTCACTTTTTAGTGTCCCCTGGGTTGCGGTCAAATTGTCAGTTTAGCTTATATAGGAGTGAAATAACCCGGAAGTATTTCAGTGGCCGCAACGTTTACCGTGACACAACATTTACCGTGACACAACATTTACCGTGACACAATATTTACCGTGACACAACATTTGTCCGTTCACGGAACCAACCGATTATGAACGAGAGATTATATAATTAAAGTTACGGTGCTTATTAAGCATTTTAAAATGTATGTGGGTAACTTGCCAAAGTGCTTTGTTTTAAACGTTCATCACTATAATAATCAAAAGAGAAATATGAACGTTAGTTTTTACTGAAATGATCAAATAAAGTCAACATTTCACAGTCTTTACTGAGCTGTGTGGGGTTTGTTCAACTTTTTAAAACATGTTAAATGGTGATATACACAGTGATAGATGTTAAGGACTAACAAGTTTATAATAAATACATTTGTATTTATTCTAAGATCTTTTCATACAATCATACGTAGGCTATTGGGATCATTTGTATTAATGTGGACCGGAGGGTGAGGGTGACGAGCATAAGTTTAACTTTACTTTTTTATTTCAATTCCAACCTTGGTCATTGAATGTTGTCCACATTCATTAAGCATAAAACAACACCATAAGAGTACGGTGTAAAGTATCTAGATGCGTTTACAGTAGTCCTCCGTTTGTCACGATCTGTCTGTGGTGTGTTCTTTCTTGTCTAGATCTGTCTTGGTTTTCTGTCTGCGTTGTGTTTTGTCTTGTTTAGATCTGTCTTTGGTTTCCTGTCTGTGTGTGTTCCCTCCTACCTGTTCCCTCCTACCTGTTTTCCTGATTGTGTTCACCTTGTGCCCCTGTGTTTTCTCCTCCCTCCTCACCTGTCTCTTGTTTCCTTGATTAGTCCTGTGTGTATTTTAGTTCTGTTTTTTTCTGTCTGTCTTTGTGAGATCCTTGTGTGTCTTGACTGTGTTCACGGGGAAGAGTTCTGTTTTGTTACCTTAGCCTTGAAATAAAGGTATTTTTCTGTTTGAATCTGCGTTTGGGTCCTGCCTGCTTCGCTCAACCCTGACAGAAGGATCTCACCAAAGATGGGCCCAGCAGATCCATTTGAGGTGGATTTACTTAATTTGACCTTTGAATTGGCTTGCTGCTAAGGTAGGTGGAGGGGAGCGTCCAGTGTTCAGCAGAAAGAGACTGCTCTGGCAGAGGCCCACCAGGTGGCAAAGGAGGAGCCATGTTTATTGAAGTTCGTACCTGACTGGATTTTGGACTTCCTTTCGACATGTGATTCCCGGCCTGCTAGTCCCAGGCATGCTAGCGCTCTGCCTCCCAATCCCCAACCTGACACCATACGTCTCGGTGTGTTCCATCTGGAGTCAACCCCTGCTTCTTCCCCATTTCCTGCTCCTGTCCAGGAGCCGTTCTCGGGTACTCGTCTGGCTTTTGGAGATCCACGGAGCCTCCAAAAGGCTCCTAAGAGAAGGAGTCGCAAGTCCAGGCTAGCAGCCCGAGCCCCAGAAGCCATGCTTTGGGCTCCATTACAGGCCCCAGCAGCTATGGTTCCGGCTCCAGTACCGGCCCACACAGCCATGGTTCCGGCTCCAGAACTGGCCCCAGTAGCCATGGTTCTTGCCCCAGTTCTGGCCCCAGTAGCCATGGTTCCAGCCCCAGTTCTGGCCCCAGCAGCCATGGTTCCGGCCCCAGTTCTGGCCCCATCAGCCATGGTTCAGGCTCCAGAACCGGCCCACAAAGCCGACGCCAGCTCCCCGTGTCCTGTCGGCGTACCGGCCGACTCCAGCACCCCTTATTCTGTCGGCGAACCGACCGTCTCAAGTCTCCTCTCAAGTCCCCTCTCGAGTCCCCTCTCGAGTTCGCTCTCAAGTCCCCTCTCAAGTCCCCTCTCGAGTCCCATCTCAAGTCACCTCTCGAGTTCTCTCTCAAGTCTCCTTTCCAGTCACCTCTCGAGTTC
Source organism: Notothenia rossii (assembly GCF_949606895.1). NCBI lineage: Eukaryota > Metazoa > Chordata > Actinopteri > Perciformes > Nototheniidae > Notothenia > Notothenia rossii. Next base: position 45,091,015 of record NC_136905.1, on the reverse strand, counting down.
CCTCTCAAGTCCCCTCTCGAGTCACCTCTCGAGTTCCCTCTCAAGTCTCCTTTCAAGTCACCTCTCGAGTTCCCTCTCTCAAGTCCTCTCTCTCGAGTCTCCTCTTGAGTTCCCTCTCGAGTTCCATCTCAATTCCCTTCTCTAGTCCCTACTCAAATGCCGTTGGAGGTTCCGCTGGGGGTCCTGCCAACTCCATGTCCTGTCCCGTTGGGGGTCCCACATCTACTCTTCTGCCGGGGGTCCTGCCAAACCTATGTCCTGTCCCATTGGGGGTCCCGCCGACTGTTCTTCTGCCGAGGGTCCTGCCAACCCTGTGTCCTGTGCCGTTGGAGGCCCCGCCGACTACTCTTCTGCTGGGGGTCCTGCCAACTCCATGCCCTGTCCCGTTGGGGGTCCCGTTGGGGGTCCCGCTGCCGACTCTTCTGCCGGGGGTCCTGGCAACCCCATGTCCTGTTCCGTTGGGGGTTCCGTTGGGAGTCCTGCCAACTCCATATCCTGTCCCGTTGGGGGTCCCGCCGGCGCCTGCTCCATCGTGGGTTCCACTGACACCAGCCCAGTTTCCGTCCAATGTCTCGTCTGACCCGCCAGGGGTTCCACCAGCTCCTGCCCGTCCTCGAACCCTGACTCTTCCAGCCGTGGTCTTCACCCTCGAGTCCGGCCCCCTGAGTTCACCCGTGGTGGCCTTCGCCCCACCATGATCTCTGCCTTGCCCCCGGGCCGTCCGCCCGAGTCCCCCTTCTCGGCTTCTGCCTTGCCCCCGGGACGTCCGCCTGAGACCCCCACCACGAACTCTGCCTTGCCCCCGGGCTGTCTGCCCGAGTCCCCCTTCTCGGCTTCTGTTTTGCCCCGGGATGTCCATCTGTTTGAGCTTCTTGCAGCGTTTGGTATTTGCAGCGTTCGGTTTCTGCAGCTTTTAGTAAACGCTGCGCATTTTTCCTCAAGTTGCTGAATGTTTTCTAGATTCTGCATGTGTTGTCAAGTTGCTGAAGATGTTTCTTCATGTGTACAGGAACATTTGTGTTTTTATTTGCATCGTTTCTAAAGCAGCAACGTGTTTCGGTTCTAAAGTGTTTTGGGCTGTTGTAGCACGTTTGCCCCTGATGGCTTTGACTAAATATTCAACTTTTTTAAAGGTCACCTATCATGCTATTTTTAGACAATAGCATAGTTCTCAGATATATATATATATATATATGAAAACATATCTATGAAGTGTTTTGCTCAAAATACCAAACAGATCACCCATTCTAGCCATGCCTCATATCCCTCTGTTTCAGCCCTGTTACTAAAGTGCTGATTCTGGGTATAAAGCTTTAAAAAAAGAAAAAAATAGGAAAGAAAAGAGGGGGCGGAGCTTACTTATTTCTGAAATAGTATGGAGCTCAAAGGCTTTCTCTCTCAGGTTTACCACAAGGTGAGTTCCTTTTTTTATATCCTGCTTCTTTAAACATATTCTCTCCAGTACAGCGTTAGCTCTGAGTGTTAGCGATGCTTTCTAATGTAAACAAAGACCATATTACATCCAAAACACGTCTGGCATTGATTCTAATAGCGACGTTTCTGATAGGGCTGTGAGTCCACCATCCGATATGACGTAATTTACGTCATATCGGATGGCAAATCTGGATCAGCTCCGTTGTACCCCCGTTTTTAGAGATTTGTGCACTGAGGAAAAGAGAGAGGGTTTTATTTTCTGACACTTTGTGAGTTCCCTGACACATTTATGTATAAAACACATAAAAAAGTGCATTTTGCATGATAGGTCCCCTTTAATGATGGCGAAAGACTAAAGGCTGTTATGTTGACGACAGCAGCTGTGCACTGACTGACCACAAACAATAAGACACACGCAGCAATTGAGATAAAGAGTTGGATTGTTTATAGCAGATGCTGATGATATTTGAGGCAAGAAACTACAACTAATAAAATGACAAACGTTCATGATCCTGGGCTAATACTCTAACGTACTTCATATTACTAAATGTTTGGAGCAACCCAAGCATAATTGATTGGGGAACTTTTGAATTTAGAAATGCAATAGGTGGACGTGGCTTAACCAACCCAGTCTCATAAAAAAAGTAGGGCTGTCAAACGATTTAACATTTTAATCAGATTAATCACACCTTAAAAATGTATTAATCATGATTAATCACCATTCGAACTATGTCCAAAATATGCCATTTCTTTATGTATATTGTTGTGGGAATGGAAAGATAAATGAAAGAAGGCGGATATATCCATTCAACATACAGTATGCATGTATGTTTATTATAACATTGTTCTGTGTGTCAAAATGAAAGACAGCCCGCACACCTATCAATCATCAAACCGTGGGGTCTTATTTCATTACGTGTTTTCTATCAACAATGTACGCAGAGTTTGAAAATGGAGGTGTTTTATCTTTTCTGATATTTCTTTTAGACAGCTCAGAAGAATAACGTTTTTTACCAAATAGGTCTTCCCATTGTTATATTAATACAGGTTTTCTCAATGCTTTGTTCCAAATCAAACAGCAGTCAGAAATAATTTGTGCAAGTAGTCGCGGTGAGTGGACTGCTTTTATACCTTACCGGACAATGGATGTCACCCCACACACACACACACACACACACACACAGACACACACACACACACACACACACACACACACACACACACACACACACACACACACACACACACACACACACACACACACACACACACACACCTTAGATCAGGGGTGCCAATCTCAAATACACAGTGGGCCAAACTAAATAATCGGTACAAGTCGAGGGCCGGACTGGTTCAATGTTTATTACAAAACTTATTGAAATGAACTTATTGCACATATTAAACCTGGAACTAACTAAGCTTAAATTATTGCCTATAAAAACAACTTTAAATAAATGAAATTTAATACCACACTTTATTTTTACTCTTCTACCTTCTGGAGCTCCTGTTTCATGTCCAGATGCATGAACCTGTCGAGTGTTTCGTTTCATAGTGTCGTCCTATGTTGTATTCTTTCATCACAGCCATACATTCTCCGCATACAGGACAAACAGGTCTGCCCTTTATATCCCCGAACATATATTCTGCTTCCCACCTGCCTTGTAAATCCCTGTTTTCAAAGTCCACCTTTAGTTTAGCCATTTTTCGGAGAGAGGGATAGCTGAATTGTTTACCATAAGTGACTAGCTCAATAAGGCTGCTAATGAGCGAGTGGATCATAGGCTGGCGCTCACGGGCCCTTAATTGACATGCCAACGAACTGGCAGTGCATTGTGGGATTTGTAGTATTAGTAGTGCGTGCAATATACCGGCAGGCCAGATCCAATAGTAATTAGAAATTATCCTGCGGGCCAAAGATAGTTCCACCGCGGACCGGTTTTGGCCCACGGGCCTTGAGTTTGACATGTATGGCTTAGTTCAGGGATGGGCAACTTTAATGGTGGTGGGGGCCACATAATTGATGTACTGGCCACCAGGGGGCTGCAGATTCACTTGGAACAGACACACACAAATTCCATGTATTGTATGTAATTATTAACAAATATACTAAGTCTGACATCGTCATTGACATTTCACAATCTTTCAGGGACCATCCTCTAATAAGCTCACTAAACAAATCTCACTTCACAGAAATGTTATTTAATTTTTACAAGTGGCATGTTTGTGTAGAACAGGTTATTTATTTATTTTTTACTTTTTATTTTAGTTTTTTTTATAAACAAACAGCCAGACAGACAGCACAATAGCAGTTGGCAAACAAATTAGGATGACAACAATGTGATTCTAGTTCGACATGATAAAAAAACAAAGACAAAACAAAAATAAAATGAAACAAAACAACAACAACAACAACAAAAATGGACTGCGACAGGACAAAAATAAAAAATAAAAATAAAAATCTAAATCTAAAGGCTCTAAATCCATTATTAATAACTTAATGCAAGAGTAAAGATCAAGGAATGTGCATAAATGGAACAAAAAGACCAAATATATTTAAAAAAAAAAGTCAGTCAGCCGCCCACTAATTACAGTTTAACAGCACAGGTCCACCACCTTGTTGTAAAAAGACATCCGGCATGTCCAGCTCCCGTATGTACTTGTAGAAGGGGTTCCACATCTTGTGGAATTTCCCCAGGGAGCCCCTCAGTATGCACCTTATTTTCTCGAGTTTGGCTGAATTTAGGACTTCTTTTAACCACAAGGTGTGTGAAGGGGATGTTGGAGACTTCCACATGAGCAATATCAGGCGTCTGGCTAGTAAGGTAACAAAGGCCATGAAGGCTGTCTCCAGAGAAGAGAGTGGCCATGTGGGTGGGGTTACACCAAACAGTGCGGTCATGGCATTAGGAGCGATCGGTTTTCCAGTGATTTCTGACAGTGATCTAAAGATGTCAGTCCAATAAGAGTGTAAGACCGGACAAGACCAGAACATGTGTGCGTGACTCGCCGGTGCTTGGCTACATCTTTCACAAGTTGGGTCCACCTCCTTATATATTTTAGAGAGCCTGAGTTTAGTAAAGTGTGTACGATGCACTACTTTGCACTGAATCAGTCCATGTCTAGCACAAATAGAAGATTTATGTACATTAGCGAGTGCTTTTTCCCCAAAGTTCTTCAGAAATCTCCTCCCCAAGATCTGTTTCCCAAAGAGATTTAATGAAGTTCAGGGTAACCAAAGGAAGAGAATAAATCTGAGCGTAAATACACGTCATCATTCCCTTCAGAGTAGGTAACGGCCTAAGGAGTGTGTCTAGCGGCGAATCAGTTGGGTGATTAGGAAACTGAGGAAATCTATTATTAGCCCTCCTGTTATTTTCGTTTTTTGTAACAGCAATAATATTCGTGGGTCAATTTGACCCAGTGCATGTTTACTTATTCAAAAATTGTCAGAAGCCCCAAAATCCAGATTTTTTTTTTTACATAGTTTGTACCTTTTATTACTATCAATTAAATCGATATTTAGTGCAATTGTGTTATTCACCCCTCACAGATCATGATTCCATTAGAATAAGTTACTTGTTTTTCTCAAAACATATACATTCAAACACATTTTTCTATTTTCTTTTTTACATTAGAAAAACCTTGATATAAAATACATTAGTTTTGCATAACATAACATGTTTCAAATTAATTTGAAAATGTTCCAACTTGTTTTACAATTGGTTGATGTTGATAAATAGAGACAAGATACCTCTTCTGTTCAGGGTCAAATTGGAGGATTTGTATTGAAAGTATTTTTATTGTAACAGCAATTAAGTGTGTGTGTGTGTGTGTGTGTGTGTGTGTGTGTGTGTGTGTGTGTGTGTGTGTGTGTGTGTGTGTGTGTGTGTGTGTGTGTGTGTGTGTGTGTGTGTGTGTGTGTAGGGTTGTGGTGTCTGTGAACACAAACTTGGAGGATTGAGGGACCCTGTTCTTGATCACCAGCATTTCGGCAGGGAGTTCCGTTCTGTTCTTTCGTACAGTTCCAACCATTTTGTTAGCTTTCTCTTCAGGAGCTCCTGACCCAGGTTGTAGGATGTGAAGAAATTGTCACAAGTTATGTTGTGACCCCTGAGACCCTGTGCCATGTCGAGCACAACCCTCATGCCCTGATTCCTCTCTGGGGCTCCTCCAACTGGCTTTCCAGTGTAAACTTGCAGGTTTAGTGCATAGCTGGAGTTTGCATCACATGCTGCCCATATTTTCAAGCCATATTTTGCCGGTTTCGAAGGCATGTATTGCTTGAACGGGCAAAGACCTCTGAATGCCACCAGCCTTTCATCCACTGTGACATTAGGTCCTGGGTTGTTGAGAAGTGGAATCCGCTCTACCCACTTGTCCCACACTGTCACTATAGCTGCCAGCTTGTCTCTCTCACGTCTGCCAGCTCTTGTGTCACGATTATCAAATCGGATCACTCTTGAGAAAATGTGGAAAGTCCCCAGAGACATTGTGGCTCGAAATATATTCCTGCCTGTGTCTGCGTCCCACAGGCTGGCTGTCGATTCACCCTTGGATTTGTAGACCCCAGCCAGGATGAGGAGACCCAAATACGCATGTAAATGCATTTCGTCCAGCTCCTTCCACTCCACCCCATACACACATCTCCCTTCCAGATTGGTCATATCCAGAACGATCTTCAGCACTGTGTTCGAAATTACCAGCTCAAAAGCAGACTTGATGTCTGTGACACGAGAGACTGCCATCCTGGTGCGCCCTGGCGCTGCCTTCATTATGTTCGCTGCCGATAGTGTCTCCTGGCGTCCATTAGGGGATGAGGACCACTGAATTTCACCATTTTTGGACATGAATGTCTCATCTGGGCAAATATCAGTTTCCTCATCTGATTGATCATAATCTTCATCTTTATCTTCATCGTTTACCTCAAGGTAGTCTTCATCCTCGGAAACGTTCTCCTCTATCTCGCTGTCGTGATCCTCCTCAAGGATGTATTCCATATAGCCCAGGGCTGTCCTCTCTTCACTTGCGTTGCTCATTTTGTCTGATAGTATTGTGAGTATACTGTACGTTAAGTGCAGAGTATAATGTATCCCAGTGTGGGAGGAGCTTACCCATTACACATTTGAGACTTGAACCCTCTGACCCCCACTTTCACTAACAGGTGCGGTGTGTATTTGTGTGTGTATTTGTGTATGTCTGTCTGTCTGTCTTTTCTGTGTGGGAAATACACATATATATCGCATTTGAAACCTCTGACCCCTTCTAGCCTCCACTTTCACGTGTGTGTGCGTGTGCGTGTGCGTGTGCGTGTGTGTGTGTGTGTGTTTCTGACCCCTTTTAGCCTCCACTTTCACTGCCGGGTCAGATTGACCCAAATACCATCTCTGTGATTTAGACATGTAGGGGGGGGTTCCAAATGCATGACATGAACCATTTTCATTTTACTTGTTTATTACACTGATTAAGGTAAGTAGAAGAAGTTTCATACAAAATAAATACTTGAAAGTATTTTTCGTAGATTTTCCAACAGGTCAATTTGACCCTGAATGTAACAGGAGGGTTAACAAAACTGTGAATCTGTAGATACCTGAAGAAATGCTGCTTAGGTAGTGCAAATTTATCAGATAGCTGTTGGAAAGGGGCAAATGTGTTGTGAATATAAAGGTCTTTGAATGTTTTAACGCCTTGGTTAAACCTAATAGTAAATGCGCCATCTACTAAGGATGGAGGAAAAACATGGTTTGCAGTTAACGGGGCTAGTGTAGAGTATGTTTGGAGATCAAAGAAACGTCTGAACTGATTCCAAATGTTCAAGGTTGCTTTGACAATTACATTTTTAGTGTAAGCAGAGGAGGGGGTCTTAATGAGAGAGTGAACCAATGCTGAAAGAGATACTGGACTACAGGAAGCAGCCTCCATTTCAAGCCAAACAGGCGGAGAGTGCTGTGAGTCAGACTGCAGCCAGGACTGTATTATTCTCAGATTTGTAGCCCAATAATAGAACCTCAAATTCGGTAGAACAAGTCCACCGGGCGCCTTTGGTCTCTGTAAAAATTGCTTGTGTATACTTGGGGTTTTCTTGTTCCAAATAAAGTTAGAAATAATAGTGTCAGTTTTACGAAAAAAAATTGAGTGAGGAAAATGGGCACACATTGAAATAAATATCGACATTTGGGGAGTATATTCATCTTTATAGAGTTGATTCGGGCAACCAGAGACATATTTAACACTGACCAGCGGTCGAAGTCTTCCTGTACGCGGGACAAAAGGGGGGCAAAATTAGCTTTATAAAGATCTTTAAATGTATCGGTCACCTGGATCCCTAGGTAAGTGAAGCTGTAAAATTAGAGACGTAAAGAAGAAGGTCATCCGCGTAAAGAGAAGCTTTCTGTTCTATCCCATTTCTGAAAATACCTCTAATGCGGGGGTCACAACGAAGAGCGATGGAGAGGGACTCAGTAGCTAAGGCAAATAAGAGAGGGCTCAAGGGACAACCCTGCCTGGTGGAGCGGTGGAGAGGGAAATATTCAGAGTGCGTATTATTCGTTCTCACTGAAGCTAGGGGAGAGGAGTACAATAGCTTCACCCATGAGGTAAAGTTCTTTCCAAAGCCAAATTTCTCCAAGGTGTGAAAAAGATACCTCCACTCCACACGATCAAATGCCTTTTCTGCATCTAAAGATATCACAGCTTCAGGTACAGAATTTGCGGAAGGCTGGTAGATTGTGTTAAAAAGTCGTCTGAAGTTAAAAAATGAATGCCTATTTATGAGAGATAATGGTTGGTAACCCGGTTTCCAAACATAAAGCGAGCATTTTAGACAGTAATTTAAAATCCACATTTAACAAGCTGATTGGTCGGTAGGAGGAGCATGCAAGGGGATCCTTATTCCTTTTTAAAATGAGGGAGATAGAGGGCTGATTAAGCATTGGGGGTAAACTAGTAGAATTAAACAATTCACTAAACATACTGTATCTATCAAAACACGGGCTAATTTCTGTTGAAACTTCTTGTAAAATTCCAGTGGAAACCGTCCGGCCCCGGAGATTTTCCGCCTTGCATCGATGCAATAGCAACGGAGAGTTCAACAGCAGTTACTGGCTTCTCCAAATCCTCAGTCATATCAGGATGTATCAAAGGGACTTCGAGGGTGGTAAAAAAAAAATCAAAATCTTGCGTGTCTGAGCTGGTTTCAGATGTGTATAACGAAGTATAATAGTCTCTAAACTCATCATTAATTATTTGGGGATCGATCGTAATGTCCGAGGATGTTTGGATTCTGGGAATCTGGTAAGAGGCAACATTCTGTCGTAATTGATGCGCCAGTAATCTGCCAGCTTTGTCACCCTATTTCTAATAATTACTTCTAGCCTTAAGAAGAAGTGCAGCAGCCTGGTCTGCGGTCAGCGTATTAAATTCCGATTGAAGAATGAGGCGTTCCTTATACACATCTGGAGTTGGTGAAACGGAATAGAGGTCATCCAGTTGAGCAATACGCGCCGTTAGTTCAGTTAATCTCTCTCTTTTCTGTTTCCTCTCATGGCTAACATAGGAAATAATTTGCCCTCTAATATAAGCTTTCAATGTCTCCCATAACACAGATGCAGAAATGTCCGGAATCTTGTTAATGCTAAGAAATATGTCGATTTGGTTGGAAATCAGCTCTGTAAAATGTTCATCCGAAAGCAAATGCGTGTTTAAACGCCATGGGGTTTGCGTGCGTACAGAACCCTTAAATTTGATACTCATTACAACAGGGGCATGATCCGAAATAACTGTAGTTCCATATGAACAGGAGCTCACGGAAGGGAGAAGTCTGTCATCTACCATAAAGTAGTCTATCCGAGTAAACGTATGGTGAACATGGGAAAAAAAGGAGTATGCTTTACCGGTGGGGTTAAAGGAGCGTCAGGGATCCGTTATTGCAAACTCACTCATGAAGTCTCTAATCGTCTTAGCAGACCCCGAAGGCGTAACATTCTTCTTGGAGGAGCGGTCAAGCTGTGGGCTAAGCCAACAATTAAAGTCACCACCTAAGATAAGGAAGTGTGAGGACATGTCAGGAAGGTTAGAAAAGAGCTGCCGAAAAAAGTTCACATCATCCCAGTTCTGGGCGTACACATTCACAAGTAGAACAGGGGTGTCATATATCATGCCAATAACAATTAGGTATCTGCCATTCGGATCAGAAACCATCCGAGTAAAAACAAAGGGAACCAATTTGTGTATCAAGATAGCAACTCCTCTAGACTTGCTGTTAAATGATGAATAGTAAGCATGTCCAATCCATCCATTCCTAAGTCTAGAAAAAACAGATGGTTTGAAGTGTGTTTCTTGAAGATAAATCACTTGAGCACCCAAATATTGAAGATGGCGCATGACCCTGGTGCGCTTAATTGGGGAGTTCAGACCCCTGCAAGTCCAACTAGTAAACTTAAGGGCGCTCCCATCATGGCGTTGAATTAACCTGGGCTGGACCATTTAAAGATAAAACGGAAATATGAAGGACCGGCAGCACAACCAACAAAACAAAGTGCAATGATGAATACAATAAAAATAAAAAATAAAACATAAAACATACAAGACAAGAACATGAAACATACAGAACCCAGCTCCCCAGCCCACCCCAGCACAGCAATCTCCCCAAACGAGATGCCACGTGCAAAACCCAAACTAATAACTAGGCCTAAACCTAAACGCTCCAAGGTAGCCTTAGAGACACAATTGCGCTACCTGAGATAAAGTGACATATTAAGAATTATTAAATGTAAATTGTACAAACCACTGTGTATAAGTTATCCATAATTGAATTAACAGCCAGACAAAAGAGGTATCCGTAATGGCCCAATATGTTGTACAAAAATAAACACTAATGCTAGTATATATATATATATATATATATATATATATATATATATATATATATATATATATATATATATATTCTCTTAATTGTATTTTTATTATTTATCAGAGCTCGTGGACCGGGCAAGGCACTTGGGAAATGTAGTCCACAATATTGTCAACAAAATCTAGCGATCTCCAGCTGAAGAATGAACGACCATCATAACTGTTTTTAAACAGACCCACTGTAGGATAGGCAGTCTATTTACAGTTCTTATTAACAAAGTCAGTGGCCACCGTAGGATCCTCAAACCTGTGTGACGTTCCATTCGGCATGGTAATTTTGAGAGTTGCCGGGAAGAGGAGACCAAACTTCACATTTGGGTAGGAATGTAGAGTACGCTTAACTGGGACAAAAGCAGCTCGCTTCTTGGCAACGGAGGACGTATAGTCCGGGAAAATGGAGATCCTCTTGCCGTTGTAGAGAAGAGGAGAGGATTCACCAGCCCACTGCAGGATCTGGCTCCGGATATGAAAGAAGTGTACCCTTACAACAAAGGGCCGAGGTAAGGTCACCTCCTTGGGTCTCTCTCGCAGGGTCCGATGGGCACGGTCAAGTAGAGGCTTCTCGTCCAGCTTGAGCAAGTCCCGGAGCAACTTCGCGACGAAATCAGTGGCACAGGCTCCCTCCAGTCCCTCCGGAATACCCATCACACGCAAATTATTCCTCCGCGACCTGCCCTCAAGATCCTCACATTTGTCATCCAAGCGTTTCACTTGTGAAGTTAGCATGTCAACTGTAGCTTCCAGCTTGTCTATCCGAGTGTTGTGGTCAGTGGGAGCTTGCTCCAGATCTCGGATCGTGGCTTCGTGTGCCTCTACTGCGCGCTGAAGTGGTTCAACTGAGCTCTTCAGTTCTTGTCTTGCAGACAATATTTCAGAGTGCAGACTCGCGGCCGATTTATCAATTTTCTTGAATATGTCATTCTTGAGAGATTCCATCATTGATTGTAGCAGCGAGGCATCTATGGTGTCCCCAGCAGCGTCAGCAGTAGCAGCGCTAGCCGAGTCAGGAAGGAGTGAGGGTTTGAGGCCTCCTTTTGCGAGGTCTTGTTTAGATCGAGTAGTAGTAATTTTGGCCGGTTACAAATCAAAATAATTGAGCTAGAGTTCGCTAGAGTAATTTATAAGTACCTTATGAGTTGTTGCATACTATTAGTGAGCCAGACTGCACAATGGGAAAGTATTTTGAAGTCACTAATCTCAGAGCTGTCAGGACACACATCTACTCGCCTCCGTGCATTCCCTCAATCCCTCTTTTCTTGTTCCTAGAACAGGTTATTTAACAGTGGAATACAACTATTTTAAACTATTGGAAAGCACGGAAAGTGTGTGTGCATTGAGATAAAATATTAAGATGCCATAAACATGAAGTAATGAACACTAACCCATACATTAGTTGTCTAACTTGAACCTAAGACACTTGTAGCCTGTCTCTGCATTCCCCTTATTCCACAATAAGGGGAATGTCAACACAGACACCTGTCAACCCGTACTCTGCTGTTCCTCAGCGCCAGTGGCGGAGCTGGGGGGTGGCTGGGAGTGTCCACGGCCACCCCCAGCTGAATCCTGGCCACCCTATTGGCCAGCCCAAACACCCTCACCATGGGTGCCCAAACAATTTTAGAACATTAAGAAAAAAATGTTTAAGTAACCTTTCATCATTCATGAAGAGTTAACATTAATAGGACGTTATATTTAACATCCCCCTTCTATTTACATGAAATGGTTTGGTCCTGCCTCCAAACGCGGTGCAGCACCGCCGGCACTTTCTAGCAGAGAGTGAGAGCATGTGAGGAGCAGGGATGCTACTACTTACGTGTGTACGATGTCTCAACGACTTACAAAGTCAGGCTTTCAAAAGAGAAAAGAAAGGAGAGAAAGACGAGAGAGAGGGACTAAAGGGCAACAGTATGTCACCCAGTTTTTCAAAGAAAAGGTGGGTGTGGTCTATGAGTGGTGAAAATGTGTCTGTTAGCTACACATAATCCATTGTAAATAATAATTGTAATGTTTTTTTTTACTAAGCTGACATTAAGTACTGTTAATATCTAAACAGGTTTTTAATTTCACTGCTCTTTTAGCTGACATTTAGTAAATGCAGGTACATTTTTAGCAGCTATTCATACTAAATCAGTTATCCCTCCCCCTGGTGCCAGGACCAATAGATCCATCTCTAGACTTATCAGCCCTAAGTGTTATATTTTCACAGCTCAGTGTCAGTAAATATTGTGCGGTTAATATTGGACTACAAGACAGCCTGTACAGGTAGAGTTATTTAAAGCATAAATGAGTGGGTTGGGTTCTGGAGGTGTGGTTACAGCAATTGTGCTTGGTTGGCGTGGCCTGTGCCTGGTGGTGGGTCCCAATGTGATATATTTCCATGGGGCCCAAAATCCCTGGCGTGTCTGGCCAGAGGGCAGGACCTATAAACACATTTACTACCCAATAGCATTGTGAGGCTGAACAAAAGGACCTTTTGACTATGTAAATTTAGTCTTTTCAAAAAACAAAACATTTACTGTCTTTTTTGGATAGCTTAAAGTAATTTTGTAAAATGACAACCGGGGGCCTTACAGGGTTAATGGCTATTGTTTATTGTTATTTACTTTAAGATGTTTATTCTTAACCTATCATTGAATTTAAAAACTCTTATTTCAATGATGTGTGTGTTTCTCTGTATTCCTGATGATACACTGAGAGAATGAGCTGATAGTGCTGCTGATCATCATAAGCTAAACAGTCTGTATATTGCATTACATTTGTATAATGTAAGCCTCTTGATACTCATGCTTTTCAGATATACTGAATACTATTTGATCTATTCCACCACTTAATCCCAAATAATGTAGAGGTGTGTTGTAGGTGCCTTAAATAACCCCTTATTTTATAGTGAGATGTATTTTTACGTTCATATAATAGTGACTTCAATGCCACCCCAATGATCACTGGTTCCATCCTGGCCACCCCACTGAAACTGTTCTGGCTCCGCCACTGCTCAGCAGCAGCGCCGGATTCATTTCAGAAGTGGGGGGGCCAAAAAGTGTGTGTGTGTGTATGTGAAAGAAATGCTAAATCTACAGTGGTAATCAGTCCGCCAGTGCCTCCGCCAGGGCGGAGTGGTAATCACTCCGCCTCTCTGGCTACAGGAGGTAATGCAATTCATGAAACTTATTTAAAGAAATTCAAGAAATTGACATAAATTATTTATTCAACCGATGAACAATAGTTGTAATACAGTTACGAAAAGGACGAAGAGCCACTCGAACTGGCCTGGCTGGGGCGTAATATTAACTGTATAATAAAATAGGTCTTCCAATGAAACTATTGGTTAATAACACCTAACACAAGTTGTGATGTCATGTAATCAAAATCACATGACTCAAATGTCCAATCACAGGTGAGGGTGGAGGCGGAGCACCCTTCAAACAAATGTCCGACATTAGGCTAAAGCTAAAGAACATTTCCATGTGGCTAAATCTACACAATCTTCCTAGATTTTGCCGAAGTAAACCTCCCTTCACTCACTGGCAAAGCAGAAGCTCCGGAGCACTTTTTTGAGGTCCAGGCCGTCGGTCAAATCTTTGTGGATGTGGAGGAAGAGAAGGTGATTTAAGCGGCGCTCGGACATTGTTGAACGGAGGAACGTCTTCAACCGACGGAGGCTGGAGAAGCTCCGCTCAGCTGTTGCATTTGACATTGGCACAGTCAAATACAGCCGTAGAAGTTTATCCACTTCACTGAAGAGGGATTGCGTGCCTCGTCCCTGTGCCGCCAGCATGTCGGTGATTGTGGACACCTTTGTCACCTGCATGATGGGTCTTTCAGCGGCGGAACTACTGTTGTGTGCCTGCAAAACTGCTGGAAACAGTGACAACTGGGTGGACAGCCGTTCCATGTCAATATCACCTGTGTACATGTCGACCAGATTTTGGGGGATGTTGATGCTGCCGAAACCAGGGGGACTGTTTACTGCTGTGAGGAGTACCTGCTCCATACTCATCAGCAGCTGCAGAGTGGGTTGGTTAAACCTGCGAGTCAGCTCAGAAGTGAGCAGGTCAACTACCTAAAAAAACTGGCTCCTGAAGTAGTCCTCTGGATTTTCCCACTGATGAGACGCATCCCCATCATCATAACGGCGTGGAGCGCGCCGCCTTGGAGGAAGAGCCGGGGCCTGGACCAGGTCGCTCATGTTCGTTCTTTGGGCCTCTTCAAAGATGCTGTGGAATGCCTCTGTGGACCTCAGGTTTGTGTAGTGTGTCTGGAGCATCGGCACTGCTGACTTAACTGTCTCTGCTGAGAGGTCTTTGGACTGGAGCACCCGAGCCACCTCTTCCGCAGAAGAAAACAGTGTAAGACACACTTTCAATCCGAAGAACACACTAAATTGAGTCATCAATGCCTGCAGCCCTGGTGCCTTCTTGCTTGCTTCTGTGTTCCCCCCCATTCGGATTATTTCATCCAACGTGTCGTAGACGGCTTCATAATTCGCAAGCAGGGATTTTATTGCACTGCCTCTGGCTGTCCAGCGAGTGGGGCAGAGCGGTGTGAGGCCACTGACAGTAGGAGAGGCAGCAGCTGCAGCATCCCTAATGGTATTAAAGATGGCAAGTCGTTTTGGTGAGTTGTTGATGACCTCATGTATGTCGTGAACTAAACTGAAGGCACCACGTACCATGTTGCACTTTGAAGCAGCTTCCTGGAGTATGAGGTTTAAGCTGTGATTAGTGCAATGCATTGAGATTGCTTTGGGATTGATGTCTTTAAAACGTTTGGCCACACCTGACATTTGTCCCTTTAGAACAGATGCGCCATCGTAGGTTTGCCCTCTCATGTCACCAATGTCCAGGCCGCATCTCAGTAACATGTCCTTAATAGTAAGCGTTATTGATAATGCGTCAGTCTTAGGACAGTCATACATTCCTATGAAGTCTTCATGGACAACATAATCAGCTGATACCCATCGTACAGTCAGAGACAATTGTTCATGCCCGGAGCAATCGCGAGTTTCATCCACAATAACTGCATAATGTTCTGCATTGTTTTTAATTTCTGTTAATAAAGTGGTGAGAGATTCCCGATACATTTGGTTTATGAGTTCATTGATTGTCTCGTGTGATGCATATTTCCCGGTGAGCATGAAGCTTCTCAGAGTGGGTTTTTTATCAGCTACGAGTTCTACTAGCCTTTTGAAATTGCTCTCCTTATCCTCATGCCCCCTGATTGCTAGGCCCTGTCGGGTTAGAAACTGCAGACAGCGCAGCTGCTCCATCATCCCATCTCTTCTTTTTTCCTGCTCAATACGCTCCTGTTGGACAAGCTGGATGTTGACTGGTGTTTGACTGAAGAAAGCACACTTTTTTTGAACACACTCTCTGTGAACATTGGACTTTTCGTGGCTGTCCAGGAGGCTTGGGCACTTTTTCCAGTTATTACATCCGGTATTTACAAAACTGTCATCTCCACATTTTGAGAAAGTTACCAGCCGTTTGACAGCAGCAAATCTGCAAATTTCACAGAAGGCCCGTTTAGTGGTTTTACAAAGAATTAGCCACTCTCGGTTTTTGTACCATTCTGCATTAAAGTACCTTTCTCTTTGTCCAAACAATCTAGCGGTCTCCTTTTTATCAACAATTACCTGTGCAGCTTTACCCGTCTCGATGTCGCGACAACAAGCCTCCACGCAGTCGGAACCAGCCTGTTTCGGTTCAACGAGGCCTGCGGTTTTGACAGTCTCTGCGGCCGCAGAGCTGCTGCTTTTGGGTTTATCTGGCTGCGCTGGTTCTATAGTTGAAGGTCCAGGCTCCGGAGTTGTGGTGGATGTCAGGGATGTGACATTGAAGTGGTTGAATTTAAGTTTAGTTTGACTGTATTTCATTTTCTTATGCGCTGGTTCTTCTGACATGTTTGCGAGCTAAGTTTATCTTTCTAGGTTAACGGCTGCCACACACAGAACAACGTAACAAATAAACAAATCTCAGCTTTTTTATTGGTTGTAATATAGGCTACTTGATACATTTGAATGGTGTGACAAAGTCCTCTTTGATTGGATTAAAATGTACATATTCTTCCTGTTATGTTTGCCTGCTTTATTTTACCTAGTGCAATATTTGAACTGCTCGCATTGACCCAAAGACACATTTTGAGTTGTATACACTGTTGGAAAGAGGAGATTCCTAGCTTTCTAATGATATCAGGATTGTTGTTGTACTCCAAATATTAAGCATTATATAATGATTGCCACCGAGTCATAATTTTGAGAAAAAGACGTTCAAAGTTTCCTCTTCTCTGGAATCCATCGATCTGATTGATTATTAGCGGGGCAAATGACCAGAGTAGCTATGGAGGGAAAATATTTTCGTTTGGATTACTTGTCTGGGGTAAACTCGCAAGTGTGTCTGTGTTAAACACACAGACGAGAAACACCGGCTGTTGTTATGCCCTGTGACGTTAAATTACTCCGTTCTCCTCTTGTAATTATGCCGTTACAAGCTTTCAAAGTTGTATTTATCATCTGGATTTGCCGAAACAAGTTTAATATTCTGAAAGCCAAGACTTTGTTTATTTGAAATCAGATGAAACTGTCACGGACCCTGCCGTGTTATCTAGATTACTATACGGTTTACATTAATAATTTCAGTGAGAGGGAGGGGGAGGGGAGCTGCTGCTGCTGCTGCGCTGAGGGGGAGCCGAGTGAGAGCGAGGTGCCTGTCTTCTTCCCTTTACAAGCTTCAAAACTGTATTTATCGTTTGTTTTTGGAAATAAAAGTTTCATATTCTGAAAGCCAAGACTTTGCTTATTTAAAATCAAACAAAAAACTCGAACCCCGGAAAAATATTTTTTTACACAAATACACGTATATTTTTGAATTGATCCATAAAAGTGGGGGGGCCAATGGCCCCTTGGCCCCCCTGCTTCCGGCGCCCCTGCTGCTCAGCGCCGGCATTTGAAATCATGTACGCAGCTTGCGACGTAACTAGGAGTCTAGTGGACGGTATCAGTACTACAAGTAAAACAATTAAAGATATTTTTTCTTTAAAAAGAAATATGAATTACGTTGTTTATAAATTAATCTGAGGGCCGCCATTTGCCCATCCCTGACTTAGATTGCATTTCAGTAACATTTTGCAGTTTCTGCAAAATGTTACTGAAATACTGAAATACATCCCAGGATGGGATTTGAATCATAGTATTGGTGCAGGGCAGTCTCCTGTAAAGCAATTACAAGCATACACAGTAAAAATCACAGGAGGGGAATTTAAAGGGGGTGCCAGGGCTGTTTGTGCCACTCAGTCACCCGCTAATGAGTAATCAACTTTCACAGCTTGAGTGTTGGGGTGGTAATTCGGGTTGCACACCATGTTCCCGAACCGTGGAGTAGCGATTCATTATCATGAAGATCTGTATAATCAAACAATTAGTGAGTTTCTTCTCATCAACAAGGCCTGCTCCCTGTCTGATGTGCTCGTTGGTGACGGGGACTTTGAGGGGGGGGGGGGGGGGGGATGAGGGTGGCTGACAACTGGCTGCCTCTGTGACAATCCCTGGCTGTGTTCCAGCTCGGGGCGTCGCAAGGGTTAAACAGCTCTGATGAATGCTCACACACTCGTAGATGTGTCAGACGGAGGAGGAGAGCCACTGGGACAGTAATTGACACAACGGTAAAATGTGAGAGCGGGGGGGGGGGGCAGAGGATGGAAGGATTGTTTATGAGAGATGACAGTAGAAGAAAAAAAAGAGATGCACCTAAATGTGTCAGCGCTTGCTCCTGGTTTCCAGCCTTACTTCTGAAAACAGATTAATTTAAATCTTTATAGATCTGGGAAATGAAAACAAAGCAACATTCTCACAAGATGTTTTATTTTTGTGTCTGTGATTTGTGGAACAAACTCATTCTTTCACCAGGTTGTAAAGTTCCTCACTAAAACACACTTCTTCTCCCTGGCCTTCTAGTGAGTCTAGCCTGTGTTTTTTATATTTCTGTTTTCTGTCTGTAAATTATTGTCTTTTATTGTGATTGTAGTTGTAACATCTTGTTGAATACAAGATTTTTGATTACAGAGCAGTGTTTCCCCTAGGTTTACTGCCTTGGCAGGGTGCTGCTCGGGTACCCCCCCGAAAAAAAGGTCGGGGCACCCACATTTTTTTAATCCTCTGGAGCAGAGAGAGGAGCTGTGGATTATTGTTATTGATATCGTACAGTAACAAAGTATTTGTACATTAAAAAGTAATAAAGTACAGTGTTACACTACTAATTACTTTTATTCAAACTGTATTCCCTTCTTCTCATGTAGCCTACACTTCTTCCTTTCATTGATACATTTAAATCACCTGACTACAGCATATAACATACCTGCTGCAACCCTGTGCTGCTGCTGCTTCTCTCTGCCTCATCCGCTGGAGGCAGCTCCACCTCATCTGATCTCTGATATGAGAGCAATCCTGTTATGATCATATTGAGCTATTGGTGTGAGTCTAACATTAAACAAGCAGTCTGCTTGTCATACATGGCTGACGATACATTTTAAGAGGCAATTTGTTGAGTCACTGCCGCTAAATGCCATTAGCATCAAGCTAGCAAATCCCGCATTAGCCTCACATCAACAGGTGGAGAAAGAACATCCAATTATCCTGAGCTAATTTACTGAATAAACCAACTCACATCTTGTTAGAAATTAAAATCAATGTTTTATGGCATAATTTAGTTTAAACATGCCATCAGTTAAAATGCTGTTTTATACTGAAAAAAACTGAAATTCTCGTGCACAACCAGTTAAGCTTTTATTCTGAAAATCCTTCATCTCCGGTTAGCATTTAGTATGTGGCTAATATACGATTTCCTAAAGAGGTGAATTTAGTAGCGAAATGACATGGAGTGGTGCAAACCGAAATCTACTGATTTAACACTACAACTATAGATGTCGAGATACTACCATGCTGAATATTAAATGAAAGTACAGTTTGACTTTTTATACATTTTGTTGTTCTTCTCCTTTCCTCTGCTCTTGTCTCTGATTGTGAGTGTGTGCATTTGTGTGTGTGGGTGGGGGGGGTGGAGCCTTCAGAAACAGCGGAGGGAGAATGTGAATACTAATACGCAAAGCAGTGGACACTGAAACATGCACATTGGATAAATAACACAGGCGTTTAGTTTATTTAATAAAAGAGCACATGTGAAAAGTGACCGTAGATAGATTACTTCAGTTGCAATTGGTGCTATATATATGTATATATATTTTTTTTAATAAAAAACCCCCCCAAAAAACCTTGAATTTCAGGCAGGGCGCGGGGCTCCGTTGACAGGGCGCAGCGCCCCGCCAAGACAATGGTAGGGGAAACACTGCAGAGATCACGTGGATGACGTGATGTATTTGTGCATGTTACGCGCCAGTGGAAATAAAGATGGACACTCGGAATGATAGAAGTAGTCCGCTTCATCTTTTTATGTAGACACTTACATGTCCATAGAACAGAATATTACATGGTGTCAGAGTTAGTTCATTTATCATCGACCTGACGACGGAAGATGGAGAACACAGGTGTTCCAACACCACGAATGGACTGGGACTCGTCTAATCTGCCGGACGCATGGAGAAAGTTTCGGCAGCATGTGCAGCTAATGTTTTCAGGCCCGCTACATTCTAAAGAAGAGGAGGAAAAATGTAGCTATCTACTCCTATGGATTGGGGAAAAAGGCAGAGATGTTTTTTACACATGGACTCTCACAGAAGACCAAAGTAAGGTACTAAAAACGTACTATGACGGTTTTGAAGCTTATGTAACTCCGAAAGCAAATCCCATATTTGCACGCTATAAATTTCATGAAAAAATCCAAGGAGACAGTGAGAGTTTTGACCAGTTTGTAACGGAGCTAAAATTGCTAAGTAAAGACTGCAACTACCCAAACAGTGAGGAAATTATTAGAGACAGGATTGTCTTTGCTACAAACTCACAAAGAGTGCGCGAAAAACTGCTATGTCACAGTCCAGACTTGACGCTAGAGAAAGCCATTGAAATTGCACATTCACATGAGCTATCACAGCAGCAGCTAAAGACAATGCTAACCCCCGTTGGTAGCCACGACAGTCGCTCTGCTCACGCGGTTAGCAGAAAACCTTTTAGAGCAGACCAAGCATCCCGTGGGCACAAGACGACATGGAATGATCGTAACAGCGCCGTGAGGAGCAAGGAATGTGGAGCATGCGGGAGGGAGCACAGCCGCACTGAGGAATGTCCAGCAAAGGGTCGCCAATGCAGCAAATGCAAGAAGCCCAACCACTTTGCTAAAGTGTGTAGGTCACAAACACAGCAGCCACAGACAAGATATAATCCCAGAAAATTGCATACCATCTCAAACAGTGCAGAACAGTCACTAGAATAACTCTAGATTGATGTTATCATAAAAGACCATGAAAACACAGATAGAGAACAGGCATATGCAGAAGTAGAAATAGGAAAAGCGAGGAACAAACTGAAGTTTAAAATGGACACTGGTGCTCAGACTAGTATTATACCAGAAGACACATTCCGCAAGATGTATGGAAGTGTAATACTAGGCCCCCCATCAAGCAAACTCTCAGATTATGGTGGGCACAAGATAGAAGCAGAAGGAACATGTAGACTGACATGTAAACACGGTGAGAAAACAGCCATGGTAGGTTTTGACATAGTCCATACAAATGCTCCACCTCTGTTAGGCTTAAGAGCATGTCTAGATTTAAACCTAGCCAAAATGATACATGTAGTTGATGCAAAGCCAATAACACACACAACCATGATGGAAGAGTTTGCTGATGTGTTTAAAGGCATCGGACTGTTTCCTGGAGAATGCAGTTTCCAACTCAAACCCTCTGTACCACCAGTGGTATGTCCACCTCGACGCATCCTATATGCTCTGCGTGACCGGCTCAAGGATGAGTTGGACGACATGGAAAAATTGGACGTTATCAAAAAAGTCACTGAGCCAACTGAATGGGTTAATGCACTAGTAGTGTTGGAAAAGCCGAAAACAAATAGGCTGAGAATATGCCTAGACCCCCGCGCCCTGAACAAAGCTATCCAAAGACCCCACTATCCACTCCCTACTCTAGATGATGTCACACCAAAACTGGCTGGAGCACAGTATTTCAGTGTACTTGACGCCAGATCTGGATACTGGAATATAAAGCTCACACACGACTCATCTATGCTAACCACGTTCAACACGATCTACGGCAGGTACCGTTTCAAGAGACTGCCTTTTGGAATCATATCTGCACAGGATGAGTTCCAAAGGAGAGTGGATGAGGCCTATAAGGGGCTTCCAGGCATTGCCGCCATCGTAGATGACATCATAATCTACGGCCGCACCAAAGAGGAGCACGACGCCAGCCTGCGTGCCATGCTGGAGAGAACCATAGAAAAAGGCATAAAGCTGAATAAGGACAAGTGCAAAATATTTGTGCCTGAGGTAAGCTATTTTGGGCACAAGCTGACAAGAGAAGGCATCCGCCCTGACCCGAACAAGATTAAGGCCATCAAAGAAATGCCTAACCCACAAAGCAAGGCAGAGTTGGAGACCATACTGGGCATGGTCACTTACCTTTCCAGGTTCGCCCCGAGAATGTCAGAGGCCACAGCTCCACTCCGGCAACTGTTAAAGGAAAACAGTGAGTTTGTGTGGGACTCAAATCATGATGCAGCCTTCCAACGAATAAAAGACATCCTAACACAGGAGCCTGGCCCAGTACTCACCTACTTCGATCACACAAAGGATGTGAAGTTACAAGTCGATGCTTCCAAACACGGCTTAGGAGCTGCCCTGCTCCAGGAAGAGAAACCAGTCGCATACGCATCAAAGACACTGACTGAAACTGAAGAGAACTATGCTCAGATCGAAAAGGAGCTATACACAGTGCTCTTTGGATGTAGGCGGTTTCACCAATACCTGTACGGACGACAGGTGATCGTCGAGTCAGATCATAAGCCACTTGAGTGAATCATGTGTAAGCCCTTAGCAGCTGCACCACCGCGTCTGCAACGCATGATACTGCAGCTACAGAGATATTATATCAATATCGAGCACAAACCAGGAAAACAAATCCCTGTTGCAGACACTCTGTCCAGAAAGCCACTTGAGTGTTACGACCGCACCATGAGTGAGGGCATGGACTACCAAATACACACTGTGATCAGCAACACTCCGGTAAGCGACCGCAAAATGGCAGAGATCAGAGCCACTACAGCCAAAGATGAGCAGCTCTCAGTGCTGAGACAGGTGATCCAAGCAGGGTGGCCCGAGAAAAACAAAAAATGTCCACCTGAATCTCAGAGTATTGGAATCATAGGGATGAGATATCAGAGACAGATGGCATCCTACTGAAAGGAGAGAAAATCATCGTGGCGCACTCACTCAGGGCCAACATGATGCCGAAGTAACAACATACTGATACCGGATAGTAAGAACCATGAATTAAGGCTTTGACATGTCTGCAGACAGACGGCAGGTGAAAAACCTTTTAAAATGCGTGTTTTCTAATGGAGATTTGGCTAAGCTAACGTTGTAAATGCTCCGACCGTCCACACTCACAACAACGGCCTATACAGACATAAATAAACCAGCGACTGTATTCGCCATGACACAGACAGTATGTGGTTTGTACTTGTTTAACTTTTGTCTATTTTCTGAACAGATATGAAGAGCTGTGAGCTCTGAGTGCTAAGAGCTAACAGCTGTGTTGTTTTTCTGGGGAGCTCATTGAAGATTACGTCACGGTTCCGCCTACACTGCGTTACTATAGATACTACCCCAGTTCCTCATGAGTCTAAAAAACAACTCACGTCAACGCACGTAAGCAACGTGGACGCCAACGTGAGCGCCCTCGTGACCAAAATATTTGACGGCGCTGATTCGCTGAAATTATGTTTCGGCGGCACAGTTTACTATTGAGACTTTTGCAACGTGCTGGTTGCTGCTGTTTGGCTCGGGGGCAGCGCCCCGTAATGATAAACTAATGCCAAGGGCAAGGCCAGGCAGGAAACATGTGACTTATCAGTAACTTTAGACATCGTAACACAATTTTAAACAAGATTTTATTGTAGGTTATACATTTTACTGATACCAATTGTATGATATTTACCTTGTTCATTAAAAATAAAAAATAAAAAATATATATATATTTGAAATATATATTTTTTTAAATATATATTTTTTTATTTAATATTTTTTGTAATATTTTTTTTTGTATGTGGGAAGAGGTGGGGCGGGGCCCCTAGCGCCCCTATGGGCCGGCCGCCACTGCATGGAACAGTACTGACTATGTAGTTGTAGTTGACTATTATAGTAGGTACTTTGAGGTAGAAAAAATCCCCAGCCTCACCTCCTCAGTAGTCATCCAAAAGCTGAAGGCCATGTTCGCTCAATTTGGAATACCACAGACACTAGTCAGCGATAATGGACCTTGCTACAGTTCACAAGAGTTTAAAGCCTTTGCTCATGCATGGGACTTCAAGCATGTCACAAGCAGTCCTCTGTATCCACAGAGCAACGGGCTAGCAGAAAAAAACAGTTCAGACTGCCAAAGCTCTCATGGACAAAGCACATGCTCAGAGAACTGACCTGTACCTCAGCTTGTTGGAGTATACAAACACACCAGTGGATGGTTTGAAATCGCCAGCGCAGCTACTCATGAGCAAGCGTCTGCGCTCCATCCTTCCCACCACTGAAAAGCATCTACAACCAGAGCTTGCCTGTCGCAGCACCGTTCACAGCAGGAGAGAACAGTGCGAAACACGACAAAAACAATATTATGACAGGAATTCCAGATCACTGCCTGCACTACCAGTGGGAGCCACGATCCTCTTCCAGCTTCCAACAGGGACATGGAAACCTGCAACAGTAGTCGAGCCAGCAGGTACCCAGAGATCCTACAACATCTGCAAAGACGGAGGTCACATGTTTCGGCGCAACAGGCGTCACCTTCTACAAACGTGTGAGAGTGACACAGATCAGGAGAATCCATCAGACGAGCAGTTGGAGCCTGAGGAGACTGAGACTTTGCAGCAGGACACTGAGAAACAAACAGGCCCCAGAGAGCAATCACACATTGTTTACAATAAGTTCACAAGATCAGGCCGCATAGTGAAGCCAAGAGATGTGTTAAACCTGTGAAAAAAGAAAAAGAGAAGAGAAATGTAATACTGACAGTGCACTTTTATTGAATATGTGTATTATGCAACACTGACAATGCACTGTGATTTTTGTTTGTTTAGAAATTGAATTCAACAGTTTTGTTTCAGAAGCAGTACGACATGCTCTATTATAATTATTTCTGGGCAACTGTCCAACAAGATAAGTTAAACTGCAGAAGTACTAAATGTTAATGTACCAGCCTTATACTATTCCCTCAGTGATAGAGTAATCACAATTAATAGATATAGTGCCTCAAGACGTACATTTATTTTAAATACATATGGTTATAATTTGTTATGGCAGCTATACTGTTCTTTTCTAAAGAAGGGGGATGTAACATCTTGGTGAATACAAGATCTTTGATTACAGAGATCACGTGGATGACGTGATGTATGTGTGCATGTTACGCGCCAGTGGAAATAAAGATGGACACTCGGAATGATAGAAGTAGTCCGCTTCATCTGTCTATGTAGACACTTACATGTCCATAGAACAGAATATTACAGTAGTAATGTGTTTTTATTACATGTACAGCACTTTGGCTCGACCAAAAATCGCTTTTAAATGTGCTATATAAATAAAACTTGATTTGATTTTATTTATTTTATGTTTGTGCAACAGTCATTTGTTTAAAATGAACAGGAAAATTACAGGGAAAGGTAATACAGTAATTAGTCAACAAACACAGATTTTAGATTTCAAACTGAAACTTGAGCCCCGGTTGGCTAAATCTAAGGGAACTTAAAGTGTCATTATACAATAATAGGAAATGTAAAGTTACAAAATTATAATCCCAAAGAAAACACAGTTTGACAGATGAGTGGACATTCACTAAAACACCTCAGTAATAACACGAGCTCCAACGATGTAGCAATAAAAACAAAACATTGAAATAATACATGGACATTTGTATGTGCAGTGGCAATATGCCAAAGGGGAAATGCTGACACACACACACACACACACACACACACACACACACACACACACACACACACACACACACACACACACACACACTGCATGAAAGCAGCGGTGCAGAGTGTGGCTAAGTGGTTAATCACATTTCTCTGTAGTCCATGTGTAACGGTGCCAGGCAGCAGGTAGTCATTAGACACACACACGGTGCCTCTGTGATGCCCACTTGATGTGGCATCACATTTTGGAGCTGAGTGAGAGCGAGAGAGGAATGAATGTGGCTGAACTGCTAATATCATTGATTTACTAAGTGCATAAAACAGTAGCTTCTTTTGGAAGATTTATATTCCAGACTATCTTTGTTCAGAAACATAATGTATCTGTCTTGCGCCTTTTCTAATCATGTTTGGCAATGCCAGATTTGTTAGGGGCAAAGTACCATCAGTGGTGTTGCCACATGTATTGATGCCTACCGCCATAAACCTCAACAGAAGAAGAACAAGGTGAGGAAGCTGGATGTACGTGTACGCAGAGACTTCTCTCTCTTGAAACTTCATGTGTTAAAGCACAATGGTCCTCTCAAGGGCCATTTACATTTTTTCAAAATCCTCTGAGGGCCGTACAAATTATTGACCTCTGCTTAAAAAAACTAAGATCACAGCCCATTCATTTCGCCTTTCTTTCATGCTGTGCAAAGAAAAAGCAACCTCTTAATACAGAGATCTTACCATGACTCGTGCATGCATGCTTGCATGCACGTGCACGGTTGTGGTATAACCACCAAAACAGAAAGATATGGACACAAGATGTGTGCGCAAATGTATTTAGTTTCCTATCCATGTGGACATGATTTAAGTGGGGGGGTACCTCACACCCTCTAGGGGGGTCCGGGGGGCATGCTCCCCCGGGAAGATTTGTTTTTAAATGTTTAAGTTAAAAGCATCAATCTGGTGCACTTTGAGAGCAAAATGAAGAGATCTATGGATACATCTCAATATCCATATGAAACAGAACTGTAAGCAGATTTTCTTTTTCTTTATGGATATTTTACAAATCACTCCCCTTTCAAAGTGTATTCTTGTTTATTAATAACAACTTTGTTTTACTGTCATATAGTATTTTATACCTGTTTACTTTATTCTCTTATTTTTTGATAACTATAATGATCATATCAATAATAATAATAATAATAATAATACATTACATTTATAAAGCGCTTTTCCTGGTGCTCAAAGCGCTTACAAGCAAGTAAAACAAAATAATAACAGATAAATAAAGATAAAATAAATAAAGATGATGATAAAGACGTGCCTTTATCTACTGGTTGGAGAAAAAGCTTCTTATATTCGTTAGCATAGCTAGCTAACCAGATGCTAATAACAACAAAGTTATTGACTGTATGATCAGTATGGCAGATGAACAGATCGCCCACTGGGCTTTCAACTAAAGACACAGCCACCCAAAAACTGCGGCGTGTGTACGGCTCCTTAAGGGTACTGCAATTTCTCAAGTGCCAGAGCGGCGTTCTGGTGCTCTCTGTCAAAACTGCACACCTGTCAGAGGAGACATACTACGTGATGACACGTTAGGCTCGTGTTGTGTTCAAGGACCCTAATCTTGGCCAGGAAAAACAGGCACTCGCTTTTTTTATTTTTTTGCGGTCTATATTTCTTCAATTTTTTTATTTTTTGTGTGTGTTTATAAATTACCTCGAGGGCCGTACCAAATGGTGTCGCGGGCCGTAAACGGTCCGGAGGCTGGAGGATCCCCACCCCTGTGTTAAAGGGACTTAACAATGAATGAGTTCTCATTGACTAAAGTTGCATTCACACCTAATAGTCCGCTTCGCTGGTGTGCTCCAGACCACAGTTTGTTACATTGTTTCATTTTTCAGAAGGTTCGGTTTGCGTTCACACAAGCAAAACTATAGGTTACTTACATAACCCCAGTTCTCAGAGTAACATGAAGTGAGATGTCTCACTATGGGATGCGCCTCAACGTTTATGCAAACAGAAGCATCAATCACATTACACCAATCCTGATTGGCTGGTGATCTTGACGTCTACGTCAGGGAATCCACCCCCTATAAGTAGCTTGCGCTACGTCGCAGCATCATTCAAAATAAGCACCTCTTCTTGCTTCGCCTTAGCAAGAAGGGCCGTCTGGTGAGACATCTCACTTCATGTTACTCTGAGAACTGGGGTTACGTAAGTAACCTATAGTTCTCATTCATAACACTCCGTTCGATGTCTCACTATGAGATATTGAAACTCCCGTATTGCTAGACATGCTTATCTCGAATATCACCAAAACAACCAGAACTTAAAAGGTAGAACCCTGTCTCAACACGGGGCCCAGCACTGTGGGGGCCACACTTGGAGCAGAGACATTTAGCCTGTAAAAGCGGACAAAAGTGAGCGGTGAGGACCAGCTCGCTGCTGCACAAATGTATTGGATGGAAACACCCTTGAACAAAGCCCAGGATGTAGCCAGTCCACGAGTAGAATGAGCACGCAGGCCCGTTGGTGCCTGCAAACCCTGACTCATATAAGCCAGAGTAATCGCTTCCACAATCCAGTGGGAGAGCCGTTGCATGGTAACGGGCTTGCCCTTATGAGGGTTAGCCCAGGATACAAAGAGTTGGTCATTGCATCGAAACTCTTTTGACCTGTCCATATAGGTGCGTAAAGCACGGACTGGGCACAGCAAATTCGGCCGCTGTTCCTCAGAGGAACACAGTGGCGGAGGAAATGCCTCAATGTCAATGGGGGTACATGAGCCAACCACCTTAGGTACAAAGGCAGGGTTGGGCTTCAGCAACACTCTCGTTTGCCCCGGGGCAAACTGAGTCCATGAAGGATGTACAGAGAGCGCATGAATGTCACTGACTCGCTTGGCAGATGCCAGAGCCAGTAACAACACTGTCTTCAGTGACAGGTATTTTATGTCAGCTTCTTCCAGGGGTTCAAATGGAGGTCGACTGAGCCCATCTAAAACCACTGCCAAGTCCCATAAGGGCACCAGTGACCTGGAAACAGGGAGGAGCCTGCGAGCCCCTTTCATAAAATGGCAGACCAAGGGATGGTGGCTAGCCGTCTTTCCGTCAAAGCCCACATGGCATGCAGCAATAGCAGCCAGGTACACTTTGATCATAGAGAAAGCTCTGTGTTTATCAATCAGGTCCTGTAGAAATGATAGAATCACCCCGACAGGACATTGAAAAGAGATGTGTCCCTTTTGAAGGCACCACTCCTCAAACACCCTCCACTTACAGTCATAGAGGTACCTGGTGGAGGAAGCTCTTGCACTCTGAATAGTGTTTATCACCTTCTGAGGGAGTCCCACTGTATTCAGGTTATACCACTCACGGGCCAGGCCCATTGTGCCAAGCGCTCTGGGTGGGGGTGAAAAATTGTCCCCCCCGCCTGAGACAGTATGTCCCTGCGTAGCGGGAGCTGCCACGGCTGCCTGCACAGCAGCTGATACATCTCCGCCAGCCAGTACATTGCAGGCCAGTGTGGAGCTATTAGGATCAGTGTGTGGCGTTGTTCTCTCACTCTAGCCAGAGTTGGGGGTATCAGAGCCAGGGGTGGGAACGCGTACAGAAGGACCGGAGGCCAAACGTGCGCGAGCGCGTCCACGCCTAACGGTGCGTTTAAATCGCGCATTGAAAAGAACAGCTGACATTGAGCGTTTTCTTTTGATGCGAACAGATCCACCGCGGCCCGGCCGTAACCCACCCACAGCTGACTCACAATTATTGGATGTAGAGTCCAGTCTGCATATAGTGGTGCACCTCTGGACAGCAGATCTGCCCCGAGGTTCATCACTCCTGGTACGTGCGTCGCTCTCAGAGAGAGGAGACGTCCGCAGCTCCATAAGATCAGTTTGCGTGCCAGCATGTGGAACTGGAGAGAAAGCAAAACCCCTTGGCGGTTTATATACGATATTGTGGTCGTGTTGTCTGTCCTCACGAGGACATGATGTCCTCTGAGAAAAGGCAGAAAGCGTTTCAGGGTGAGGAACACCGCTAAAAGCTCCAGATAATTTATGTGTGACCGTTGGAGGTCTCTGCTCCAGAGACCCCTCACAGGTCGACCTTCGTATATACCCCCCCAGCCCGTCAGACATGCATCTGTGGTGACCACCTTCCGCGATGGGACAGCACCCATAGGCACGCCCCATACTAGAAAAGTCGGGTGCAGCCAGTGGCGCAGTGCCATTACGCATTTCATCGTGAACATCACTCTCCGCGTGCCATGACGCACGGGGTCAAGTCTGAGGGCGGCTACCCAGCGCTGATACTCCCTCATGTGTAAGCATCCCAGTCGTACCACCAGGATGGCTGACGCCATGAGCCCCAGTAACCGCAGACATGATCTGAAGAGAACATATTTGCGTGGCTGGAAATGAGCGAGGAAAGCCCTGAAGGCTTTCACTCTCTCTGCTGACAGGCGGGCTGTAAAGGGCACTGAATTCAGGCGTAGGCCCAGGAAGAGTACAGTCTGGACTGGGGACAACATGCTCTTTTCTGTGTTTATTACAAAACCCAGGTCGAGCAGGTGTTTTACGAGGACATTCGTCTGCGTAATAGCCTCTTGCTCCGACTGTGCGAGAAGGAGCCAATCGTCCAGATAAGTTGCCAGGCGAATACCCTGTTGTCTTAACGGGGCTATCGCGGCTTCCGTACACCGTACAAACACTCGTGGGCTGAGAGACAGACCGAAGGGAAGTACTCTGTACTCGTAACAGACACCCTGAAAGGCAAACCTCAGATATTTCCTGTGTGGATAATATACTGGGATGTGGAAATACGCGTCTTTCAGGTCGACTGATGTGAACCAATCATTTTGGCGCACGAGACGCAACAGAGATGTGTGAGTGAGCATTCTGAATTTGTAACTTTTGAGATATTTGTTCAGAGCCCTCAAATCTAGTATAGGCCGAATTCCGTTCCCTCCGCGTTTGGGAATGAGGAAATACTTGGAATAAAAGCCGCTCTGACTCTGTTCGGAGGGTATTATAGATATAGCCTTCTTTTCTAGTAGCGAGAGAATCTCTTGCTCCAGAATATGGGCCAACTCTCCCCGGGCTTGCGAATGCAGAATGCCCGAAAAGTGAGGGGGGGTGACAACGAATTGGAGTCTGTAACCCCGTGCTATTGTCTTGAAAACCCAAGCAGAATCTGTGAGCGTCCCCCACTTTTTGCTTCTCAAAGCGAGTGGAGATGTCACATCCCTGTCGTCTGCCCTCTGTGTCTTTATTTGTTGTGTTATGGGGCTCTCTAGTGTCTGAACACGATGGTACCCCAGGTTGACAACCCGGGTTGACAATGCGCATGCGCGTGGCGGTGATGCCTTCACGGCCCTTTCCATCGTCCGCCTTCTGAGAGAGGCAGCAGCCACTCTTAGAAGGGGGGTAGACGTCAGACTGTTTATTGTTTTTTTTTTCATTTTTATTGACTTTAAGCCTGGAAACGACAGTGGAAAATGATTTATTAAGAAACAATAGTGATGACATGTGTTTGTGTGACTTAAACAAGCAGCGGAGCTTGCTGTCTTTGATGTTAAGACCATTTCCCTCATGGCGCGAACTTGAGGATGACGTTCTGACTTCACTCGAGGCGGCGGGAAGATGGGGGCATGGTTGCACCCCGGAAACACATGAGCATCAAACACTGGAACGTGTTCTGGAGCTGGAGAACAGGGAACTTCCAGCTCTTTTATCGAGGAGAGGAGAGGAGGCTGTCAGGCCGCCCTTTTCTTCTTCCTCGTCTGGTGGCTGAAAGTCTGGACCGGCTGTGCCTAAGCGGCTGCTGCCGGAACCGGAGACTTTCTTGGCCAGCTCGTCCTCGCCTCATGTTTGGGCTGGAGACCCGGGGCGGGCTGTGGCCTCTGCTGTTTCGGGATCTTGAAACGGGCAGGACGTGAGGCAGCCTGAGCCGCGAGGCCGTTGAAGGCGGCGGCTGGACCCTTCAGGGAAGACAAAGCTGGAGAGCCTCATCCTCCTTCTTTTTGGATTCACACCGCTGCTGCATCGAAGCTAGAGCGAAGCCAAATATGCCCTCGGGAACAATAGGCATGTCCAAGACGTCCTCTTTTTCCCGGTCTGGAAGGTTCGTCAGGTTAAGCCACCTGGCTCTCTCCTGTACCACCATTATCCCCAGTGCTTTGCCCGTGGCTATGACTGCACAGCGCTGCACACGGAGGCAAATGTCCGTGATCGCTGCGATTTCGTCCCACATGGCAGGCTCAGGTTTGTTCGTCATGTTCTCGCAGAGCTCCGCCTGGTAGACAGTCAGCAGCGAGGAGACGTTGAGCGCCCTGGTGGACAAAGCTGCGGCTTTATAGGCTTGTTTGGTATTTGCTGACTGGAAGCGGTCTGCCTTTGCCGGTAGCGTGGGGTTCCTGCTTCCGAGCTTTTCCATGCCATCACAGTCCAAAGAGGAGGCACCCTGGATTGGGGCCTTGTTGCTGAAAGGGCGGTCCCTCCACTAGACCGACACCTCGTCCAGCATCTCTGGAAAGACTGGGAGAAGCTGCCTCTTCATCCTCGCTGCTTGGGGCAAGTTCTTCCCCTCATAGCGAGATCTGGAGGTCACCATGGCCACTTCAGGCCAGGGGATGTCCAGCCTGGACGCAGCGCGTTGGCACACGGCCTGCAAGTTCATACTGTGGCAGGGCGAAGCTGGTGTGCTTTCGCCCGGGGGAGCGGACATCGCCTCCGGCTTGAAAGCCTGGGCAGATGAAACGAAGATGTCATCTTCGTGCTCATCCGAGCATACGCGTTGAGGCGCATCCCATAGTGAGACATCGAACGGAGTGTTATGAATGAGAACTCAAATGGAATATAAACTTTAAACACGAGTCATGTGCACCGAAATGTTGTTCATCCATTGGTCAGATATTAAGCGGGTAAAAACGCAAATCCCGGCAATTTCTACCGGAGCCTCCGCCATGGAGCATCGGCAGGTTATTTTCATGCTGCTGTTAATCTGGAGAGCATATCATCAGAATCTAGCAGCCTGCACATATGATTAATACATGATTAATGATGTGAAAATATAACCAAGTTCAGACTTTAGTTCCACCTGGAGTAAATTCACAAGCTACCCTGCAGTATACAAAGTCATTCAAACTAGCTGCACCTTTACCAGCTTTGAGAACACTTTCATGAACAATCATTATAAAACACATCATATATATTATTCTGGAATGGACCAATCTGCACAACGACAAATGTTACTTTTGGTACTTTAATTATATTTTGATGACAATACTTTTTCCACCTCTGGTGAAATACATACATGTATCATTATAGTTTAGAATATTGAGGTCAAAAAATGTTTGCAAAAGCAAATTCACTGGCTGGACTGCAGTGATTTAGATTAGTGGAGGAGTAGTATTTGATCCCTTGCTGATTTTGTAAGTTCAACCACTTACAAAGAAATTAACAGTCTTTTTAATGGTTTTTAATTTTAATGGTAGGTTTATATTAACACTGAGAGTAAGAATATCAAAAAGAAAATCCAGAAATGTACATTATATAAAAGGTAAAAATGTATTTGCCTTTAACTGTGGGAAACAAGTATTTGATCCCCTTGCAACCAACAAGAATTATGGCTCCCACAGACCAGTTAGACTTTGTTGCTCCTTTGAAAAAGAAGAAAATAAAACCACATAGATTAGCTCCATGGCAGAATGCCAAAACCCGCCAAATAAAGCAAAAGTCGAGACAAATTGAAAGGATATGGCGTTCCACTAAACTTGAAGAATCTCGTTTAATTTGGCATATTACTCTCAATGAATATAAGAAAGCACTGCGTAAAGTGAGAGCAGCTTACTACTCTTCATTAATAGATGAGAATAAGAATAATGCAAGATTTCTTTTCAGCACTGTAGCCAGGCTGACAGAGAGCCACAGCTCTATTGAGCCTTTTATTCCCATAGCACTCAGTAGTAATGATTTTATGTGCTTTTTTAATGATACAATTGTTACTCTTAGAAACAAAATTAATGACCTCCTGCCTTTGACCAGTATATTGTTATCAACAGCTCCTGGAAACGTAAGTTCGAATATTACACTAGATAGTAAACTAGAATGCTTTTCAGCCATAAACCTTGAACAATTACATTCAAATGATTCTCTCTTCCAAACCATCAACGTGTATCTTAGACCCAATTCCAACTAAGCTGTTGAAGGAAGTTTTTCCATTAATTAGCTCTTCTTTATTAAATATTATGAATATGTCTTTATTATCAGGCTATGTTCCACAATCATTTAAAGTAGCAGCGATAAAACCGCTTCTTAAAAAGCACTACCTCGATCCAGAGGTTTTAGCCAACTATGGACCTATTTCTAATCTTCCGTTCCTCTCAAATATTCTTGAGAAAGCAGTCGTAGTCCATGCATTTGTTACTTCAAGGCTGGATTGTTGTAACTCCTTATTATCAGGGTGTACCAAGAAGTCAGTCAAGTCGCTTCAGCTGATTCAAAATGCTGCAGCTCGTGTACTAACCAGAGTTAGGAAAAGGGACCACATTACTCCTGTTCTGGGTGCCTTACACTGGCTCCCTATAGAACACAGGATAGAATTTAAAATTCTTCTTCTCGCCTACAAAGCCCTTAATGGGCAGGCGCCATCTTACCTTAAAGAACTCATTATACCCTACTGTCCTACTAGGGCATTGCGTTCCAAGAATGCAGGGTTGTTGGTTGTTCCTAGAGTCTCTAAAAGTACACTGGGAGTCAGAGCCTTTTCTTACCAAGCTCCACATTTGTGGAATCAGCTTCCAGTTTGTTTTCGGACGGCAGACACCCTATCCATTTTTAAGAGTGTGCTTAAGACCTTCCTTTTTGATAAAGCTTAAAGATGGAGCACTTCATGTCAGACTCCAGCTTACAGCTTCCTGCCTACCACCTGCCTAAAACCAGTATAGAGGAATGTTAAGCCCTCCCACTATTTTCCAAGAGGGCGTTGCCAGATTTTCAATTTCAGGTTTTAACCAGGAGATGGCGCTTCATTCACAAATACAGAAAGACAAGTTTCATGGACTTTCAGTTGTGTTTTGAAGAGCATTTGAACACATCAATATTTTAGATACTATACTAAAGTATATCTAATCTTGTAATTCAATAACATATAGTCGTTATATATTAAATAATCACAATAATAATGTAAATGTTTACAATACACTTCTTTATTTGTTATGCTCATACTTTTACCTTTACAATTGTTTGCTTTAATATGCAGTATATTTGTTGTATATTTTTGTGTTTGCTTCCTCCTGCTCCCTTTCGGACACATACTGTATGATTTATTATTATTATTATTATTATTATTATTATTATTATTATTATTAAAATCAAGATATTATTAAGATAAGTTAAGATGTTACTTTATTGATTGAACATTTTAGTTTAGAGCAGGGGTCGGCAACCTTTTTGATATGAAGTGCCATTTAAAAAAAAAATTGTTATCAGCGTGCCAACCATAGGTGTCAACGATCGACAATTATCAACGGGGGGGTTGAGGAGCTTGACGCTCGTGAACTATAAGCAGGAGGGCGGGGGAGCCTCGCTGCGGGGAAGCAGCCTGTCCCTTTAAGAGAGAGAGAGAGAGAGAGAGAGAGGGGGGTGTGGCTTGTGCATGTGTGTTTGTGGATGGTAGAGCGACAGTGAGGGAACGTGTGTATGTTTCTGGAAGTGAAACGAGGAAGTACATAAACAGAGGTCTGTGATGTATTTTGTGAAACAGAAGAACAGCTAAATAAATGCAACGGCCTCCCAAGAAGAGCTCGCCTCTCTCCAGTCATTTAAGTTAAAGTTGGTTATTGAACCTGAAGCTTGTTGCTTCTGCCCTCCTCGACTACGGTCTGGGAGCCGACAAGAAAGTTAAACACACAGATGGCCAGTCCGCCCCTTTGTAGCATATTATTTCGATAACAGATGAGCAGATCGCCACTGGGCTTTCAACTAAATACACAGCCACGCAAAAACTGCGGCATTTGTACAGCTCCCAATGGGTACTGCAATTTGTGAAGTGCTTTATTCCTCTGTGGTGAAACGATCAGCACTGCACCACGGAGGAAAGCGGCAGAAAGTCACCTGGAGATAAAGAGAGCGGGGCTGCTTTGCATGCATGGCTTCCTTCTGCAGGTAACGGGGAGACGCGCTCTGGCGGCGGTCTCGTTCAGGATCGGAAAATACAATTTCAATATTTTGCACACTTATTCCACTTATTCAGTGTGCCACTGGTTACGGTGCCGTGTCCCAGCATTGGCACGCGTGCCAGGGGTTGCCGACCCCTGGTTTAGAGTGTGCTGTCCCTTGGTAATTCAGAAGGCTCACAGGTCACATTCTGACCATTATTTAAAACAATAGGTGCTTTCATACCATCTTCAGTTTGATTTGTATAGAGGGAGCTCTGTGGCTGAATGGCCAGCGATTAGATGCGGCGCATTTATCATAGGTGATCAGAGCTAACTGCCTTCCATCAGATTTTGTTTAAAAAACAGATCTGATTTTAAGACTATTTCTGTGCTCATAAAGAATGATAAGAATAAATATAATGCGTATTGAACTATTTTCATTAATTAATGAGTTTATTTAACACTAGAACCACCAATCGGGTCAATTTGTGTGATGTGTGTTGTGTGTGTGCAATGTAACTTTTTTTCAATAAAATATTAAAGTCTCCCAGTCCGTGACTTTTCCTGATTTTTCAAGATCAAGATCCCTCCGCTACGCTTTGGGATCCTTATCTGCCGATGAGGCTCCATTAAGTTTGAGTTTTGGCACGTTAATAATGTTTTAATGAAGTTGAATACAGTATTATATTTGTCAGGAATTTCATGTCATTTCATGTAGATCTGCAATAAAAATATTTTTGGGGTATGGGGGGGTCTGGGACCCGGAGTAATCTGCGGCCGTGAGCTGTTATGTGCCATCATGACACGCATGGTGTTCTTTTTTTATATATTATAATGAAGTGCGAGCTGTGTGCTCGAGTCTTCCTGCCTGTCGGCTCTGCTCATGGATGTATAATAAGGCTCTGCTGCTCCGAGATGATGGTCTAGCTTCAGCAGCTACATTACCTACGGGTGCGTTCGTTAATATTAACTGCGTGTCCGGAGTCACTGTGGCACAGACTGGACCGCTGGTGAACAGCTGTTAGAACCGGCCGTTAAGGTGTTCAGAGCAGAGCTCCCTGTCGGAGCGGCAGAGCGTGATGTGAACTGAAAAGTTTTTCTGTGGCAATATTATTTAAGGAATCGTTGAGCTAGCTAGCTAGCATATATTGTCACTATCTGCTAACGTTAGCTTTAGCCTTCTATTTCTAATAGTTTTTTTCATAGGCTATAAACAGAGGTGGTATAAGTATATATATATATATATATATATATATATATATATATATTGTACTTGAGTAAAAGTAGAAGCACTCAGATCTTGTACTAGAATAAAAGTAGAAGTACTCAGATCTTGTACTAGAGTAAAAGTAGAAGCACACAGGTCTTGTAGAGTAAAAGTAGAAGTACTCAGGTATTGTACTTGAGTAAAAGTAGAAGTACTCAGATCTTGTACTTGAGTAAAAGTAGAAGTACCAGAGTGTAGGAATACTCTGTTACAGTAAAAGTCCTGCATTCAAAATGTTCCTCAAGTAAAAGTAGAAAAGTATTCTCATCAAAATATAGTGAAAGTAGCGACAGTAAAAGTAGTCATTGTGCAGATAGGTCCATTTCAGAATAATATATATGATATGTTTTATAATGATTGATCATGAAAGTGTTCTCAAAGCTGGTAAAGGTGCAGCTAGTTTGAATGACTTTGTACTGTATACTGCAGGGTAGCTTGTGGATTTACTCCAGGTGGAACTAATGTTACTGATGTTGTTCATGAGAGGCTTGTTGCAGTGCTGAAGTGTAGTTCATCCACTGGACAGGCCTTTGTCAACATGCTGTCAGAAGTTCTGGACAAAATGGGCCTCAGCAAGACCATGTGCATTGGAAATGCGACTGATGGGGCATCAAACATGCAAGGCCAATACAAAGGATTCTCCTCACTATTGTCTGCACAATCTCCAAACCAGGTGCATGTATGGTGCTACGCACATGTACTAAATCTGGTGCTTGCAAACACAACCCAGATTGTTATTGAGAGTGGGTCCCTGTTTGCACTCCTCAATGGCATTGCGGTATTCATCAAAGAGTCATATAAAAGGATGAATGTGTGGGAAGAGTCAGGCCGAAACAAGAGACGTAGACGCCTTGCTCCTATTGGCGAGACACGCTGGTGGGCCAAGCATCAGGCCCTGAAGAAGGTGTTTGGCTCCTTTGGAAAACCGGAAGATGGTTCTGTACGTTGATGTGCTGTTGACATTATCAGCTATACAGAAACAGGCAACAGTGAAACCATGTATCCGTGTCATGGCCAGAGGATATGCAGAGTCATTGCTCAAGTATGAGACGATCTTGACGGCTCAAATCTTCCTCCGCATATTTGAACATACCTCTCCATTGTCTAAATACCTTCAGACGGCAGGATTGGACATCCTCTCTGCTCACAGAATGGTGGCATCGACACAGGATACGCTGAAAATCTTGGGAAGAGATTTTGAATCTGTAAAAAAAGCAGCAGACACATTTGTCAACTGGACAATCACAGAAATCCAAGAGAGAGATGACACGGACATTGAAGTGGAGGCCACACTGCCACAAAAGAGGAGGAGGATGAAGAAAGTCTTGCCTGGAGAGATGGCTCAGGATGAGACCCTGGATGATGCAGAAAAATCCTATGAGGTGAATGTGCATAACCGGATCATGGACACAGCAATTGAAGCCATTCATAGGCGCTTTTTAACACACGGCAATCTATATGCTGACTTGGCATGTCTGGATCCCAGAAACTTCCCTCAGCTCTGCACCAGTGCTCTTCCCCAGTCTGCCCTCCAAGACTTAAGCAAGTGCTTGCAAGGATTTGACAGCAGGGCAACCAAGGAAAATATGCAGGCCGAGTTGAAAAGCTTTGCACTCCAGTGGAACAGGCTGAAGGCATCCCCATTGGCAGAGTACAAAGCAAGAACAGTAGAAGATGGATCAGGTGGTGAGGAGGACAACACAAAAGTGGTTGAGATAACTCCCATAAGCTGTTGCTCCTGCAAAGAATGCCCTCTGTGCTGCTACGAGATACTTCGCCGTTTCAACATGCTAACAGATGCATACCCTGTCCTAGGCCTTGCTTATAAATACCTGCTTACATTATCCCTCGCACAGGTGGCTTGTGAGCGCACATTTTCAATTTGAAGTTTATTAAAAACAGACTCAGAAGCACCCTCTCATCTGATAAATTGGAGGCATTTATGTTGATGGCCACAGAGAAAGACATCCTCATGTCCTTGGACTCTGACTCTGTAATAGACAGACTTGCAGAGAAGAGTGAGCTGCTTAAAAAGCTGCTCCACTGATAAGGCGAGAAATATTTAATATTATTGTTATTATCACACATCACACATTATGGATGTAGTAATTCATTATTTGTCATTTTAATGATGCTTTTCAGAAGTTGTATTGTGCTTATGTGTTGATCCTTAATGGTGTGATCATGTACACTAAATTATCAATTATTCTCCATTACAGGTTGTTCTGATATATTTGAGGAGTCGTTCTTCCTCTGTTCTATATGTGGACTTGTTCTCTCATTTGGGAACATTGTTATTTGGTAAGTTTATCATGTATTTTTTAATGTTGTATAAATTCATACTTAATAATTTTTAAAAAGGTTTTGAAAGAAACGCACATCCCAAAAGTTTTAAACTCTAGAGAGCTTGAGGAGTTGTTCCCCCTTCGTCCATGTTCGAGGACTTGCTCTCTCTCTGCCTCCACTCTCTACCTTCACTGCACCAAAGTTTGGCTGTTGAGTCTCCTCTAGTATGGTGAGTTTATCATTTTTTATGTTTTATGAAATCATACTGAATTTGTGATGATTAGAGACTTAATAATGTATCCGATTCCCTCTCAGGTTGACCACTTGACATGTGAGAGCTTGAGGAGTTGTTCCCCCTCCGTCCATTTTCAAGGATTTGCTCCCTTACTGCCTCCACTTCACCACTTTTTGAGAAGTCTATGATTTTTTGAGTATGTCATGTGTCTTATAATGTTATATGAATTCATACTTGATTTGTGATGATGAGAGACTTAATAATGTTTCCATGTCTCTTTTAGGTGGACCACCCTATATATGACAGCCTAAGAAGTGGTTTTCCCTCTGTCCCCTTTTGAGGACCTGCTTTGTCTCCTCCATCATTCACTGGGCCACTTTTAGGTTCCTGAGCTTATTTAATGTGGTGAGAGGAATGCAATATGTGTATGTTTAAAGGTTATGTTTAAAGGTTTATGTGAATAAACATACTATATGTGTTATAAAATGACAATTGGTAATTCATAAATGTCTCTTTATATTCTCTGCTACCATTATCTCCTGTCAAACAGGTTTTCCTGACCTGCTAGAAGTTCTTCTATGATGCTTGAGTCATCCATCATATCTGAGAGCTTCGTCTTAACTTTGTGAGTTTATTATGCAACTTGTTTTGTCTCAGATTGAAACAAAAGGTTTGATTATGATTATTTCCTGGCTGAAGATTTTCATATTGATGGTTTTAATTTCAAACATCTGCATATCTTTTAAGTTCAATTAACAGTTATGCAGGTAGGCCTTAGGGCTCTTTTGAGACTTAAGTCATCCTTCATGACAGATACATTTGTTCAATAAGTGTCACTACGTCACAAAAAGGCTGTATGGCTACATATATTTGTCAGTACACAGATACTGAGTACAAGTTCTGTTTGCTGTTTCTTGCAGGTCACGAATTTGGTGAGGAGTGGAGCTGGCTGGCTGCGGACGAGGAAGTATAGAGCAATACATACTTGTGCACATACACGTATATGAGAATGCATA
Source organism: Notothenia rossii (assembly GCF_949606895.1). Lineage (NCBI taxonomy): Eukaryota > Metazoa > Chordata > Actinopteri > Perciformes > Nototheniidae > Notothenia > Notothenia rossii. The sequence continues at coordinate 45,050,633 of NC_136905.1, read as the reverse complement.
TCTATTCAGACCTATAACCCATGTCTTAGACTTTTCACACAGCTATGAAAATATATATATATTTTTTTCCAATTCTGTATTTATGGTTTCATAATGAGTGAGTGAGTTTCAGCTCTAATGCTGTAATATGTTTCTATTTAGATTATTTGTCAGGATATTTTTTTGTTATTATTGTCCGAGTCTGGTTTTAACTAATACTGGGCTTACACCAACAGATTTTCACAGTCACAGACTAAAAACTGAAAGGGTAGCATAAGGGTTCTTCCCGTTAGTCTCGTCCCACCCCTAGTCATGACATAACTTCTGTTGTGATTTGACACTATAATGAATAAAGATTGATTGATATAGCTGTCAATTTTAGTCCTTGAGTTCATAGTTAAGTGCTTTATTTGTTAACTGCTATCAAGGAATATGACTCTCCTTTGTAGTATGCATGAGAGAAGATGCCGCAAGTTTAGTGGACTTCTATGTAGTGTCCGCTGATAATGTAGTGGGCTGGTCTGGACAGAAAATGCCAGGGCTGAATTTTTGTCCCAGTCCACCCCTGCGCGTACCACTGGTGGTACGCATGCTCCCGCTAGTGGTACGTGGAGGAATCTGACATATAAAAAAATAAAAAAAATAAAGATTTTTTATTTTTTATTTTTTTATTCAAAGGTGGGGTAGGTAATTTTGGAGAAACCAGCTCGAGTGAGCTAGAATTTGAAAATACACAACCGGAAAAAATATGCCACTTCCTTACAGAGCCTTCCACAGATGACATTTTTTAATGGATTTTTTGACAAAGCACTTCAGATATTCATTGCTATCGGGATGTTAAGAGCAGTGCTTAATTTGTAAATCATAAGGTGCCGGAACGCAAAGTACATATGACAGCTCAGGGATGACGAGACGCGTACGGGTCCCGGAACGTATACAGAAAAGGTGCTGAAAACAACATGAAAATGTCCACTTGCAACGCTGTGGGACTTACAAGCCTCAATTTCAAATAGTATCTATGGTATAAATGTTATGACGATAATTTATAATTTTTTAGGTTAGTACGCACAACATAGGCAAATGCCCACATCACCACAGGTGGGACTTCAGTATACAGCCAGCAATTAATTTCTCAACAGGTTTAACGTGTAAAAAATATATTTATTAGGCCTATTCAAAGATTGGCACGGCGGCCTATTAATAGACAGTATGTTTGCTCACCATATTTAGTTGTTTAAAACACCCCACATCACGAGCATGTCCGGATTGTCCTCTATCTCTTTTTTTCTGCTTTTACTGCGTGTGTCTGTGGCAGTTCTGTGTCCTTTGGCCACCCAGGACCTCACGTACGGGACTGGATTGAATTTAGCCAGGGGGGGTCCAACAAGATTTAGGAAGAGTAAAGATGACATGGTGGATGTGAGCAAAGAGCTACGGTTGGGAGTGCAAATCAAGTTCATTTGAGAAAATCCGCGCTCACATTCAGCACTTGCAATGGGAATGCTGTTGACAGCAACAAGTAACTCCATCAGCTCATCGGGGGTGTCTTTACCATCTGAGTCTCTACGTTCTGTAGGCCCGTATGACTGCGCGCGGGTTGGCAATGTTGAAGCGCTGACACAGTGACTCGACCTCAGTCTCTCCATACAGCGCACCTGCGTCCTCGGGCCAGTATTGTGCGTAAAGCACCTTCAACTCCTCAATGAACTTGTTATATCCAGTTTTATCTGGCATCCGGCCTCCTTGAGATAACATACGGTCCTCCAAGTTCTTGGCCACAGTTAGAAAAAACTGACCTGTCGCTGGACGTCCCACACTCTTCTACGCTCAATGCGCTCTCCTCTCCTACTGAATCTTCCTACTGTAAGCCAGCTGATGTCGCGGTTCCGCTCGCCTCTTGCTCCGGCTGTTGTACCGGGCTAGTTGATGCCAGGGTACCCACCCGTTGCTGTTGGTGGTCCACCTGGCTGACGGTAGATGGCTCCTGTTCCGGCTGGCGGTGAACCTGACCCGCTGCCCGGGCTTGGCTAGCTGTCGGTTAGCTAGCTGGCTAGCTGTTGCGGCGCTAACCTCCTCCTGGTTTTGACCATCAACATGACCGCTGCAGCTGCCCTCGTCGCTGCTTGTGGAGGCTTTTCTGACTCGTTTTGAAGTGTCTATTACCTCTTCCTTCTTTTTGAAGAAAGACAGTAAATGTAACTGTCTTTTTGACATGCTTGCATTGAATCACCGTTTCTTCCTCTCTGCGACGTGCTCCTCATGTGGCGAATTTCAAAAGTGAAAGACGTTTGTCCGTTGGTCCAGCTTTTCAGTGCGTCAACACAGATCTCCGACTCTTTCAAATCTTAATCTTAATAAACGACATGAAATTCTTGGGATTTTTTCTGTAAATTAATATCTGCATATTTTATTTAATTTTAACCATTTTTAATTTTTATTTTTTGTGAGAGGTACCGGATCTGCCCAAATAGGTGCCGGAACACAGGGTGGCCAAAATGAAGAGGTGCCGGATCCTGTTCCGGCAGGATCCGGCTCAAATTAACCACTGGTTAAGAGCATTCCATGGAATATAACAAAAGTGTATCTCGAGCCGGTTTCTCAAACGTACCTACCCCACCTTTAACCTTTACACATAACACAGACATATAAAATACAGGAAACACAACTAAGTAAACAAAAAGACGAAAAGCAGTCACTACATTGTGCACATTTGGGACATTAAGGTACACTATTATTACTGCAAGAGCAGCTGATGGTAAGGACCTCAGACAACTTCAATTAAAAACAGGCTATAGGGACAAGTGCCATCAGTTTGAGGCTTGATTGAATAACATTAATTAAAAAATAAATCATACTATCAAAATACTACAACGAATGAAAATAAGCTTGAGATAATTGAAACTGTGGTTTAAATTAGTTCTAATAGGCTATTGCTGTTAATTCCTAACTACCCGCTAACGTTGCAAGCAAGCTAAAGAAAGAAGAAAGCTGAATGATGTTAAAAACGTGGCTCAAAACGGGAGGTATTCGGAAGAGAGGTACAGAGGAGAATATTACCAGCGAAAGTGAACAAGTGAATGAGGAGGAGGACAGTCATCAACCGAGAACAAGCGAAGGCTCCGCAAGCGACGCAAAAGTGATATGCACAGCCGCTGTGATGGAGGAGAGAAGTGACTCAGGAAGAAGGCATTTGCTCAAACAATGGAGAGAAGGCTGCGACCGAGGTCAAACGCTGAAAAAGCACACACTTGTCCTTAATTGTTGTCTTTTTTCTTATCTCATCACTTTTCCTTTTTTACTTTGCCACCACAGAAATGGCAATAGCAAACATCAGCAGACTGAAGATGAGCTATTAGCCCTTAGGCTCATCTGCTCCTGGAGGCTTTCATTATTATTGTGGAACTGAATTCCCAAGAGGACATTTTCTGTTACGATGTAGGTTGTTGCAGGAGGCCTACATTCACACTTTGGTATAGGTCCAGGAAATGACATATGTGTACAGTTGACATTTGTTGTGTGAGAATAAGTTATTATTTAGTTCTTTATATTCTCAATTGTGGTGAGTGTGAGAGAGAGTGAGAGAGAAAGAGAGAGAGAGAGAGAGAGAGAGAGAGAGAGAGCGAGAGAGAGAGAGAGAGAGAGAGAGAAAACAAAAAAATAAATTTGCCTCCGAGTCCTGCATGGACTGTATTTTATCATTGGTCATATGGTGGTACTTGGAGAGACAACTATTTTCTCAGGTGGTACTTGGTGTAAAAAGGTTGAGAACCACTGCTCTAAGGTACTCGAAAGGAGGGTCAGGTCGATTGTCGAACCTCAGATTGAGGAGGAACAATGTGGATTCCGTCCTGGTCGTGGAACGACGGATCAGCTTTTTACTCTTGCAAGGATCCTGGAAGGGGCCTGGGAGTACGCTTATCCAGTCTACATGTGTTTTGTAGACTTGGAGAAGGCGTATGACCGGGTTCCCAGGGAGTCACTGTGGGAGGTGCTGCGGAAGTATGGGGTGAGGGGGTCTCTACTCAGGGCCATCCAATCTCTCTACTCCCAAAGCGAGAGCTGTGTCCGGGTCCTCGGCAGTAAGTCGGACCCATTTCAGGTGAGGGTTGGCCTCCGCCAAGGCTGTGCTTTGTCACCAATCCTGTTTGTAATATACATGGATCGGATTTTGAGGCGTAGTCGTGGGGGAGGGGGTCTGCAGTTCGGTGGACTAAGGATTGCACCACTGCTTTTTGCAGATGATGTGGTTCTGATGGCTTCATCGGTCTGCGACCTTCAGCACTCACTGGATCGGTTCGCAACCGAGTGCGAAGCGGCTGGGATGAGGATCAGCACCTCCAAATCTGAGGCCATGGTTCTCAGCAGGAAACCGATGGACTGTCCACTCCAAGTAGGGAATGAGTCCTTACCCCAAGTGGAGGAGTTCAAGTATCTCGGGGTCTTGTTCTCGAGTGAGGGAACAATGGAGCGTGAGATGGGTCGGAGAATCGGAGCAGCGGGAGCGGTACTGCAGTCGCTTTACCGCTCCGTTGTGACGAAAAGGGAGCTGAGCCAGAAGGCAAAGCTCTCTGTCTACCGGGCCATTTTCACTCCTACCCTCGCCTATGGTCATGAAGGATGGGTCTTGACCGAAAGAACGAGATCGCGGGTACAAGCGGCCGAGATGGGTTTTCTCCGCAGGGTGGCTGGTGTCTCTCTTAGGGATAAGGTGAGAAGTTCGGTCATCCGGGAGGGACTCGGAGTTGAACCGCTCCTCCTTCGCGTCGAAAGGAGCCAGTTGAGGTGGTTCGGGCACCTAGTTAGGATGCCACCTGGGCGCCTCCCTAGGGAGGTGTTCCAGGCACGTCCAGCTGGGAAGAGACCAAGGGGTAGACCTAGAACCAGATGGAGGGATTATATCTCTTCGCTGGCCTGGGAGCGCCTTGGGATCCCCCAGTCAGAGCTGGTTGATGTGGCCAGGGAAAAGAAAGTTTGGGGCTCTCTGCTGGAACTGCTACCTCCGCGACCCGACCACGGATAAGCGGGACAAGATGGATGGATGGATGGATGGATACATATATTATATTGCATATAGTTATGCAATGAATGAAACTAAACACCGAATGAATGAAAACTTAGGTCACAGGTTCCTCAACAGTGTAATTACGAGACATACATTTTTATAAGAATAAATAAAAGTAGTGCAATAGTTCACTCATTAAAGGTCACATGTCATGCTTTTCCGGTTATTACCCGTCCCCTTGTGTGTTATGAAGGTTTTTCTGCATGTAAACGGTGTGCAGAGTCAAAACTCTCAAAGTACACCCTGTAGCGAGTAAAACTCTAAAACAGAAAATACCTCCCCAAAACGCCTCGTTGGTGAAACGTCATCATGACGTCATCATCCATTTGATTCTTCCGGGTACGTGCTTACGAAAGCACGTACCCGGAAATAAATGGGCCAATCCGTGGAGCCGTTACGTTAAGTCCGCGGAGCCGTTACGTTAAGCCCCCGCTGATTGGTCCAAATTGGCCAATCCACACACACACACTCAGTGCATGCAGCCCTGCGGATTTCTGCTCCCTGGCTGCAGGCTGATAACAGACAGTTGGGATTGCGCGAAATTCTCTCTGCAGACCCATTCTCACAGCGTTTATCAACCTATAAACCTTTTTCTTACTCAATATCAAGCCACACTTATTGTTTTATTTCGGCTGTGACTTTGTGTGTGTTCAGGTTGAGTTTGGCTGTGTTTGGCTGTGTATCGCTAAACAAGGAAATCACGGGGGAGGGGGGGGAGGAGCTGCAGCGAGCCGTTTAGTGGAGAAAGTGAATACTGCTGAATACACATACTTTACAGAGATGCTGTATGCGAAACCAATGTGAGTTTGGAAAATTGCACAGTATTTTTCTATTTTAGTATACCTCAACAATGGAATTATGATCAGTGGAAATGGCCATGACATGTGACCTTTAATTAGTCATTCTCGTGGTTGTGCAACATTAAAACCCCTAAGGAATATAGCATGCTGTGTATTGACTCAGCCATGAAGCACTGTTATTACCAACTTTGTCTGTAGCTCTGATAATGCAATCCAAACCTTCGCATGATGACTCTTTATTGCTTTTGCATGAAAACAATATCAATCTCAGCCAGTGAATAATCCACAGCTGAAATCAAATTTGTTTGTCTCTGTCGTGATAAATAGAATTTCATAAAATGAACAAACCTCCACGTTATTCCTACTGCCTTATGTGTGTGCCAATGATATTACACGATATATTACTTATCTGGTGAAATAGGCTAGCTGGGAGACATAATGCATACAATAAATAATGTATTAAGTCACTACAATATTAGGGTTAGCCATATGTGGCGTGTGTGTGAGAGAGAGAGTGTGTTTGTTTGTGTGTGTGTGTGTGTGTGTGTGTGTGTGTGTGTGTGTGTGTGTGTGTGTGTGTGTGTGTGTGTGTGTGTGTGTGTGTGTGTGTGTGTGTGTGTGTGTGTGTGTGTGTGTGTGTGTGTGTGTGTGTGTGTGTGTGTGTGTGTGTGTGTGTGCATTTTTATAAGAGAGAGAGGAGAGATAATGTCTGATTTGTGAGTTATTACAGTGAAAAGCGCAGGAAAGAAAATGAATAAATGCAATACGTGTAAACAGTTGTAAATAAATGAAACTCTTCCATGAATTTGACTACAAGAATATTGCTTTATTAGACAATAAACAGCCAGTGTTGCATGGTAAATAGGAGTAATGTGTAATTATGTTAGATTAGATTAGATTACTTTATTGTCATTTCAAAATGCAAGCACAGTGTAACGAAATTAAGGAGGGTCTAACCAGAGTGCAAAACAGTCAGTTATATACACAATTATCAGTAGTATGTACAAAATAAATGATACGAAAATAAAGGTAAATAGATGGGAAATGAATAAATAAGAATAAATACACAGATAATAATAAATACAGTGAATACAGAATTGCGCTTCAGCACAGCACACGACAACAACTAGGCAGTATGGGACAGCGTGGGGTTCATTGTCAGCAGTTTGACTTCTGAAGGGAAGAAGCTGTGCGTAGTCCTGTTTGTTCTACCCGGGAGGCTGCGGTAGCGTGTCCCAGAGTGGGTGCCACGTAGGGGGATAAACAGTGCATGGTTGGGGTGGGAATCCTTGCATTACTCTTGAAAGTGGTATCAATCTTCTCATCCAAGTCTTGGCAAGAAAGTATATTTCCCAAGATATAATGATGTTAGTTTAATTTGCTTGTATCCATAATGGGCAGCATTAATATATACCCACATGACAGCTCATTGTTACTTTGTAATTCTACTCCACTACAATTCAGAGGTTAACCTGGTATTTTTACTCCACTACATTTATTTGAGTTACTTTGCAGATTCTGATTACAGTTTTTCTCGATTGCTAACACACTAAAATTATACATAAAGCACATTATTTTAACTGACACTCAAAGAGCAAAATATCGGCTCAAATCTCCAAAACTCTAAACACGTTTTCAGCTTTTCACACAATTTGCAAATCAACATGGCACTTTTTGCAAACCACTGCACACGTTTCTCCACGTTAGACACAGGAATCTGACATAAAGTCACGTGTTAGCTGGTTTAAAACACTGATATTCAAAATGCCTCAAACATGGACCAATGATCAAGAAACACGTTCCACATGACCAAACACCTGATTGCATAATTGTTGGCTCATCAACAATAGCACTATGAAAAGACCACAGGTGAGTACTTTCTTACAGCAACAATGGAAGCCAACATGGAAGCAAGAGGAAGAGGAAGAGCTGGGCTGAGAGTGAGAGGAGGAGGAGGAGGAAGAGGTGGGGTGAGAGTGAGAAGAGGTGGAAGAGGTGGGTGAGAGTGAGAGGAGGAAGAATGAGGGGTAGAGCTGGAGGGAGAGGACGTTTACAAAGCTCTCTAATGAAATGAAATGTTATCAACCCTTGCTTGACAATGAGAGAGGCTGGACAGAGGGTTCAGCCTGATCTAAGCCGATTTACTGTTGCCTCTGTAATCCGGACACTTACTTGAAAACAGGTTAGTTACCAGTTTTTAGCTCTGCATAATTCATGATATATCAGTGCTTATATCTTTTGTGTGAAATTACTGTAATTGAATTGTTGGCATGTTGCATACTGTAACTGTACAAAAGTCCTGCACAATGTCTACTGTGGTAAACTTACTTTCATGCAACACACACACACTGACCAACCACTATATCTTTGTTGTTTATCTGAAGGAATGAGAAACAAAGAAGTGCAGGTTGAAGGCTAAGGATTTTCAATGAGGCACAGGTAGCAGCAGTTACAAACTTGGTTTTGGCAAACAATGCATAACACTTAGAGCGATCCGAAGCATAGTAACTACAGTATGTGCTGAGATGCAGGTTGCACAATGTTCTTTTTGAATAAAATATGATTTTTTTCAACAACTCATTTGTATTTCTTCATTTACTGTATTGCTCTATACTCAAGCAATCTTTCTCTGCAGAAACCTCTATGTACAGAGCATAGCCCATAACAGATGAAAGTGCTTTAGATTATGCTCAGCAGTGTGTAGTTGGGTGGTCAAACAATCTAGTATTATGAATGAAGTATGTTATATTTGGTGCTAAAGTTTGCATTTGGTAAGTGTTTATGTAGTTTTGAGTGCAGTTCTTCATATAGCTGGAGAAATGACGTGTGTTGCACTTTGGGTGTGTGGTTTTGTGAAGAAAAAAAAAATGCGTGTTAGCAATCGAGAAAAACTGTAATGATGTGAAATATAAACAACCCTTAAATCAGACTTTAGTTACACCTGAGCAAAACTCAGGGAAAGGTGATTGTCAAGTGCCAACAATTAGGAGAGATATTTGATAGTTGGTGCTTGAGAAGACTAAACATTTATCTGCAGATCTCTATCAAGTATATTTATTACTCGTTATTCTCTACTAATAGTTAAAAACTGTATATAATTGCTATTTTGCACATCCCTTTCAAGATTTTCAAAGGTTTATTGAGATATCATAACAACTACGGTGTAGTTATGCAATGAATGAAAAACTTGGGTCACAGGTTCCAACAGTGCATTACAAGACATCTATCAATATGTGTGTATACCTCCACCATTAAACTGTCATTCTGCACATTTCTTATACTATCTACATGCATAAGAGTATAATTAATGCGTATAATATCAGTTAAAATAAGTGCTTCAACATAGTTAACATTGTCGGAAAGCAATATATTAGACGTTAAAGAGCGTCTTGCAGGTTTTTATTTTTTCTACATTTATGCTTAAACTTGCTTGAAAATTACAATTAAAAAAGTGAATGCAGGATTTGATATGTTTTACGAGACATAAGTGCAGGAATTCAGAGGGAAAGGAGCAATTTTGAGCTCTGCTCTTAAAAACGGCTTTTTTTTAAGGTCATACGTCAAACGCGTCATATTACATCACACAGGGGACACATCTCCGCTCTCTGACCGCGGGTATAGTAGAGTTGCGTTGAGTAGAGCGGTTGTGTTTTAAGGAGCTGGTATTTTTCGGAAGTTTTACATTGTATTTCACCATTTGTAATCATGGTGCAGTATTGTGTTTGTGCAGGTTGCACAAATACCAGCCTGTCAGGACATCGAGTCCACAGTAAAAAGGACCGGAGCTAGCGTTCGTTCCTGGGTGCGTTGTGCATCCACCTCCCTGCAGCACATACTCTCCACAGCTTTATCAGGAAACCGTATTACTTCTCTCTCCCCCCCCCCTTCGCTGCTCTCTCTCTCTCCCCTCCGGTACACGGCACCGTAAGACATAGTGTGGAGTCGCATTAGGTAACGCTGTGGTAGCTTTACTGCTCCAGCCGTCTCCTTTTTGTTTGTTTGTTTCCCCCTGTCTGTGTTGTTTGTGTGTGCGTGGTGGCTGTCACTCCTGGCTCCCAGCTCAACCTCCACTCACCTGCTGCAATCAGCTGTGCACCCTCCCCGACTACACACCTGCTTTCCATCAACCCATTTACAACGGCATATCAACGGAGGCTCCACAACGTTTCTCCGCCAGATCGTCAAGTATCAGCCGTATCTCGCGTCTCTCCTCCGGTACACAGCACCGTAGTGTGGAGTTGCATTAGGTAACGCGAGATACGGCTGATACTTGCGCATTAGTTTCTGTTATGGATCAGTATCAACAGTCCTGCCAGTAACGTTACTATACAGGACTGTCTCAGAAAATTAGAATATTGTGTTAAGGTTTTTTATTTTCTGTAATGCAATTAAAAAAACAAAAATGTCATACATTCTGGATTCATTACAAATCAACTGAAATATTGCAAGCCTTTTATTATTTTAATATTGCTGATTATGGCATACAGCTTAAGAAAACTCAAATATCCTATCTCTAAATATTAGAATATCATGAAAAAGTAGGGTGTTCAACGAATCACTTGAATCGTCTAATTAACTCGAAACACCTGCAAGGGTTTCCTGAGCCTTGAAAAACACTCAGCTTGGTTCAGTAAACTAAATCACAAGTATGGGGAAGACTGCTGATCTGACTGCTGTCCAGAGGACCGTCATTGACACCCTCCATCAGGAGGGTAAGACACAAAAAGAAATTTCTCAAAGAGCAAGCTGTTCACAGAGTGCAGTTTCAAAGCACATCCACAAAAAGTCTGTTGGAAGGGGGAAATGTGGCAGGAAACGCTGCACAACCAAGAGAGATGACCGCAGCCTTAACAGCATTGTGAAGAAGAGTCGCTTCCAGAATTTGGGGGAGATTCAAAGACAGTGGACTGAAGCTGGAGTCCAGGTATCAAAAGTCACTGTTCACAGACGTGTCCGGGAAATGGGCTACAATAGCCGTATTCCCATGGTCAAGCCACTTCTGAACTCAAGACAACGGAAGAGGCGTCTGACTTGGGCTAAGGAAAAGAAGCACTGGACAGTTGCACAGTGGTCCAAAGTCCTCTTTTCAGACGAAAGCAAGTTTTGTATTTCATTTGGAAGTCAAGGCGCCAGAGTCTGGAGAAAGGCTGGAGAGGAGCAAAATCCAAGTTGCTTGAAATCCAGTGTGAAGTTCCCACAGTCAGCGATGGTTTGGGGAGCCATGTCAGCTGCTGGTGTTGGTCCACTGTGTTTCATCAAGCCCAGAGTAAATGCAGCTGTGTACCAAGAGATTTTAGAGCACTACATGCTTCCGTCTGCTGAAAAGCTCTATGGAGATGAGGAATTCATTTTCCAGCATGATCTGGCACCTGCCCACAGTGCCAAAACCACCAGTAACTGGTGTACTGACCATGGCATTACTGTCCTCGATTGGCCTGCAAATTCCCCTGACCTGAACCCCATAGAGAATATGTGGGGTATTGTGAAGAAGAAGCTGAAAGACACCAGACCCAACAATGCTAATGAGCTAAAGGCCGCTATTGAAGCATCCTGGGCATCCATAACACCTCAGCAATGCCACAGGCTGATTGCCTCCATGCCACGCCGCATTGATGCAGTAATCCGTGCAAAAGGATTCCCAACCAAGTACTGAGTGCATTAATGGACATTTTCAAATGTTTGATTGTGTTTTGCTGTTATAAATCTTTTTTTTTACTTGGTCTGAGGAACTATTCTAATTTTTTGAGATAGGATTTTTGAGTTTTCTTAAGCTGTATGCCATAATCAGCAATATTAAAATAATAAAAGGCTTGCAATATTTCAGTTGATTTGTAATGAATCCAGAATGTATGACATTTTTGTTTTTTTAATTGCATTACAGAAAATAAAGAACTTTATCACAATATTCAAATTTTCTGAGACAGTCCTGTATTATCAATGCTACTTTAGTTATAGCCTGATATATGATAGCTAACTTTACAATGTTGTGATGTGACGTTAGCTAACATTCTGTAGCTAACGCCGGTCACTCACCAAGATAGCTGCCAAGTTCTCCACTGGTTCTCCTCACACCACAGCTCAATTTCTCTCCAATGGCCGTTATTTCTTCTAATCCTTGGCTGCTCCTGGTCTCTTTGACACCTAGCAGGCTCATAATTATAAGGTTGTGGTCCGTCATATGCATTCGAATATTCATGTTCAACTTCTTCTGTGTCTTCTGTGTCAAAACTAGCATTGGGATCCATGTTTATTAATACGTTAGACCGGCCGCTCTCCCCCTTGTGTCTCCCGTGTTACGTCAAACGCGGGAGGTCACGTGCCGAGGCTTTTTTATGCGGAAGTGAACATTTCTTACAAAAACGACGCCAGATGTCACTGTAGTGTATATTTCTGTATATTTAAAAAAAAGATCTAGTGTATTCATCATTTTCCTACACATTTATTCACAGGTGTCTTTAACCTGGAAGTTGCTCTTTAAGTACTTTGTCAGGCTTAATATTTATCTGTAGATACACAGAACAAAAACATAAATGCAACACTTTTGTTTTTGCTCCCATTTTTCATGAGATGAACTCAAAGATCTAAAACATTTTCTATATGCACAAAATAACCAATTCTCTCAAATATTGTTCACAAATCTGAAAAAATCTGTGATAGTGAGCACTTCTCCTTTGCCGAGATAATCCATCCCACCTCACAGGTGTGGCATATCAGGATGCTGATTAGACAGCATGATTATTGCACAGGTGTGCCTTAGGCTGGCCACAATAAAAGGCCACTCTGAAACGTGCAGTTTTGCTTTATTGGGGGGGTCTGGGGGGGTCCGAAAACCAGTCAGTATCTGGTATGAGCACCATTTGCCATAGGTGTGTCTCCCATCACCCTGACTATTCTCTCAACTCAGTATTTACAGTGTTATATTCAAAGAAAATCAGTAATATCTTTAAAAACGTGCATTGCGGCTAAAACATCCAATCAGCGAGCTGAGGATCTTTCCTGAGGTCTGTTTCCGGTATTGTTCCTGTAATGGGAGTTCACATTTATGCTACATTGAAGGGTGAGTAACAGCTGGCGAAATTACAGCCTCGCCTACTGATTTTAACTTAACCATATATCGAGCCCGATTCTTGATTTCAAATGTGTGCTCTAAAATGATATTTATAAATGACTATTATCATTATTATAAGCAAGACAATAAATGGCAAAGATATGTAAAAAATAAACGTATTTGAGATACGTTTATAACAAACGTAACGTGAGAGAAAATAAGTTTCTAGCTAAACGTAATTGAAAATGCAGTTTAGTTCTGTGGGAACGTAATTTTTAGGAGACAGGGTTGGACTTTTTTTGTATGAATTTATGTTTCATCCAATCACAGAGCTTGTTGACTTATCACAAGGTTTGTCAAAGCGGAGAGGCGTTGTCACAACAATAGCTGGGGATTGTAGTCTGTTTGGCGCTCCACATTTCAGAGAAAACAAGTTGTTTCTCAGAATGAGGAAAAACACAAAAGCATTGTACACAATTTAAACCTATCAATGTCGTTTAATTAACAAAGGTAATCTGGTGGTTTTGAGTTGATGAGTAGTGCAGATATCACTGTCAAATCAATCGACAGTAAGGAGAATACTTACTTCCGGGTGTACAATTCTCCGTTATCCAATGGGAATGGACGCTCACATTGCCTTTAAAAGCTGCCGATATAAATGGATGCGGTGCTTCCCTGAGCGTCAAATACCGCCGCCGATGGGAATACAGTGCAATCAGTTGAAAGCTCTTTGCGTCCGTTTATGAAGCTGAAGGAGCCTCGGCGCGTCACAACTGGACGCCTGACCAAGCGCTCCTGGACGTTCAGGGAGTGAGACGTTGTTGAGCAGGAACATGAACGCAGCAGTAGCAAGTGGCAGCAGCAGCATTAGCGAGGCAGAGGCAGCAGATCTGGTAGTTTAAATAGAGCGGCAGGTTTAGGAGAATGTGTTTGGTTGGTTGTAAGAGGGACGAACTGCGTTACGTGTAAATGTATCATTGGTGCTCGAGTTGACTGCCTGAACTAGCTCGCAGGCTTCGTCCCATTAATGGCCATCATAATCTAGGTAATAAAATGTGAGTTTTATTTTTCAACAGGATTGAAAAAAAGGACAAAAGCGTTTTAACAGCACTGTGAAGCACTGATTTATTATATGTTTTCCATTGGATTTCCTGCAGTATCAATTTACGCATGATAAATATGTTACTGTTATGTTAAGGTAGCTCAAATGATTGGTTAAGGTTCTGCACATATACTGCCCGTCAGAAACCAAAGAAAAAATATTGAACTTGTGATGTCATCAGGTATAAGACCTGAAACTGCTCCATAGACAACCTATGTGAGAGGGATTCAAAAGGCCCAGAATGATTGTTTCCATTTTCATTCCTAAATTACCCTTATTCTAGTTTTGTCCTTTTTCAGAATAAAATAAAACAAAATGCCCCCATACACTCAGACCATTCTTCCTAGGGCTCTCAGTGTTATGTCAAACATCTTTCCCAACTAATTGTCTTTGGAGCCATTGCAGACTCAACTGTTGATGACCAATTTCTCAGTTTTTCCTTTGGCTTCATGTTTTGTAAGAGAGTTGTACATGTTAACTGATATTTATGGACTGATCAGAGAAGGGATGATGGCGCCAGCAGTGTGCATGGCGAGATTTCTCCCAGGCCTGTTCAGCCTTTTATTAGTTCTAGTAGTTTTATTGTTTTTTGTCAAAAAGTCGAAATGTCTCTGATCTACCGCCAGTCGCTTTTGGAAATCAAAGCGTTTCAGGAGGGGGTATTAGAGTAATGTTTAGGAGAGCCAACCTTGAATCCCCTCCTCCGATTCTTTCAAGCATACCGGCATACCTGCGCCGCCAGGTATATGCCATCCCCCGGAGGAAGCGCCCAAGACGACGGGGAAAGCGGGGCGGAGAAGCCGTAAGGATCAGGGCTTACCTGCTATCTCTACGTGGAAAGGCCCCTGGCCTCAATAGCAGTGGATGCCCCGATGACTAGACAAAGATGGCTCCTCCGCGTCGTTCCAGATGGTCACTCAGTGCAGGCTCCGGTGGGCAGGAGACGTGGATTTGTGCTGGTGAGTTAACAGCTTTTTCTGAACTTCTTCCTCCTGACTGTTCATTCATCAGCACCCCGCGGACCACCGGTAGAGGTGGAGGGCTGGTGTCGGTCTTTAAATCCAGCTTTAACTGCCGTCAAACTCCGTCGAACAGCTTCTCCAGCTTTGAGCTGCAACTTTTCGAACTACACTTAAAACTTCCAGTGCTCTGTGCTTTGATCTATTGCACTCCGAAGTTCAATAAGGATTTTATTCAGGAATTCTCAGTAATTTATCTTGAACTTTGATCGACTTTGGCGATTTTTATATTCATGTGTGCTGGGATTCCCGACCGCTCGTCAAAGATTTTATGAATCTCATTGACTCTTTTAATCTTACACAGTCGGTTAATGGCCCGACACATGAGAAGGGACACACACTGGATCTTGTGTTGTCTCATGGTTTAGATGTTTGTATCAGGGAAATTTGTGACACTGGTATTTCGGACCATTTGCCTGTGTTATTTACTATGATGCTGCCTTGTCACAGTTTTCCGTTGCCTTTAATGACTCTGTGCTTCCCTTTTTAATTCTAAATGCACAGATATTCTGGACCTGATCGCTCCATTCACAGCCAGACGCCCTAAACCTGTGACTGAACCGTGGCTAACTGACTCTACTCGCGCCCTGAGACGCGCTTGTAGACGAGCAGAGAGGAGACGGAAGAAGGATAAACTTCACGTCTCCTTGGGGATTCTAAGAGACAGTTTAAGTGAATATCAGAGGGCTGTTAAATGTGCAAAAACACATTTTATTTCAAATCTTGTGTCCAACAACAGAAATAGGCCCCAGTTATTTTTTACCACTTTTAATTGTCTTTTAAATCCCTGTAACTCTTCCTGTGTTTTACCATCACCAGTGTTGGGACTAACGCGTTACAATAACGCAACTACCTTTTGCGGTAACTAATAACGTTACTAGTTACCTATTCCCATTCAGTAACGCTGTTATAGTTACTGTGATTTAAATGGGTGCGTTACTGCATTACATTATGTGATCCAACTGAACCGAATCTCCCTGCGGATGTAACTTACAGGCGAATACAGTGATGTCCTCTCACAGTATCATTGAAAAGTGAAAGTGACGAGAGAGGAGTGATGATTGGTTAACACGGGGTAACATTTCAGGGTAAGCCAATCAGAGACAGAGTTGGGCGGGTCTTGCCTTATGGGGAAAATACACAGACACACAAACACTTGCTAACACACACACATACACGGCAACACACACACACACACACACACACACACACACACACACACACACACACACACACACACACACACACACACACACACCCCCACACACACACACACACACACACACACACACACACACACACACACACACACACACACACACACACACACACACACACACCGGCAGATGCAAGTATCAGCGAGAGCAGCAGCGCATTTACAACTTGGAGATATAACCACTATTTTCAATTTGTGGGGATACATGAAGCAACAAATATTACGTTCAAATGTAAACTGTGTACAGGATAGAAAGCATTGTCCACATCGAATAACAGGAATGCCAATCTCTTGATTGTTGAGGCTACAATAAAGATGCCTGTCAAAATGGCTAAACATATCTTTTCATAATGATAATTGCTACAATGATGGGGAGTTGTCTTTTCTCTTACGGCCCGTCCACACAGCAGCGTTAAAAAATCTTCCAACGCTTCTGCCCATTCAATTTGAATGGGGTGATGTCACGTTGCCTCGCTTTTCGCCGAACTGCATTGTGGGGAAGCAAAGCGGAGATTTCCAGGCATCTCAGGATTCAAAAATTGAGCAATGTCCAACTTTTGAAGCTGAGGTGGAAGCGTCAGCCAATCAAATCCCGTTTATGCAAATCTGACAGTACAAGCGCTAGCCAATCAAACCGCGTGTAAGCTGGGAGAGACATACCGCAGTTAATTTCCTCATATTCCAAACGAGAAATTACTGTAGCGAATCACCCGGTTTTTTACAACCAGTAACTATTTACCGGGGTACAAACCGGAGGAACCAGGCATGGAGGGAGGTGGCAGAGACAGTGGGTGAAACTGGTAGGTTTTCGCCTGTTTGGGGATTTTATATCCAGCTTACTTCGTTTTAACATTTAACACAAAGATTTTTTTTTACTGCTGTGTGGACGTACCGTAACGGAAAAAAAATCTTGGAGGTGGGCGTATCTGAAGCTTGAGGATTTTTTGCGAGCAACGCGACCAACAACCAATCACATGAATCTACCGCCCCCGACATGCAAAGCAATGTCAAAACGAAGTAAACTGGATATAAAATCCCCAAACAGGCGAAAACCTACCAGTTTCACCCACTGTCTCTGCCACCTCCCTCCATGCCTGGTTCCTCCGGTTTGTATCCCGGTAAGTTAATAGGGAATGGTCATAAAGAACCGGGTGATTTGCTACCGCAATAATGAATTTGTCCTCCATTTTTAGGAATATAGAAAATGAACTGCGGTATGTCTCTCCCAGCTTGCACGCGGTTTGATTGGCTAGCTCTTGTACTGTCAGATTTGCATAAACAGGATTTGATTTGCTGACGCTTACACCTCAGCTTCAAAAGTTGAAGATTGCTCAACTTTTGAATCCTGAGATGCCTGGAAATCTCCGCTTTGCTTCCCCACAATGCAGTTCGGCGAAAAGCGAGGCAAAGTGACGTCACCCCATTCAAAGTGAATGGGCAGAAGCTTGTGAAGCTTTTTTTAACGGTGCTGTGTGGACGGGCCGTTACTGTGCCACAGAACAACACAAAAACTTGTATTTGTATTGTTATTTTTTTTTAAGTAAAGTAACTTGTTACAAGTTACTTTTCTAATTTAGTAACTAATAAAGTAACTAGTTACTTTATTGAGAGCAGTAACTATAACTATTACTAGTTACTTTTAAAAAGTAACTTGTCCAACACTGGCCATCACCTACTCTATGTGAAAAGTTTCTCTCATTTTTTTAATGATAAAGTCTTGGCCATCAGATCTTCACCTCCTCCTCTTACCTTAGACCCAGCTGTGTCTCGTGTGTGCTCAGCTGTCTTCGAGCAGTTTGACCTGGTTTCACTGTCCGAGTTATCTGATTCAAAGAAATTGAAATTCAGTCTTGGCTTCCTTTACAGACTTAAATGTTGTTTTTCAACTTCATCCTGTAAAATGTTGGTCTCTGGCTTATTCCTGTCCCAGCTGGACTACGGTGACACCATTTATAGATTTGCCTGTCCCACTGTCTTGGCCAAACTTGACCCACTCTACCATGCTGCACTGCGTTATATATCAAATGCACCCTATAGGACTCATCATTGCACACTGTATAGCCTAACTGGATGGTCCTCACTCACTATGCGTAGGATGCAGCATTGGTTTTTATTAATGTATAAAGCCATTTTAGGAAATCCTCCACTCTACATATGTGCCAGATTTGCTCCAGTTTGTGACTTTTACAACCTCAGATCCAGTGCCTTGATACGGTTCCAGGTTCCTGCTGTGCGGACTGAGGCTGGAAAAAGGAGTCTCTTTTATTATGGTCCTTGGTCTTGGAATGACCTTCAATCACGCCTCAAACTGACGGCACTTGTTTCTATAGCCTGTTTTAAATTGAAGTTGTCAGAAGTCCTTACCACCAGCTGCTCTTGCAGTAATAAGTAGTGCCTTTCTTACTGTCCTAATGTGCACAATGTAGTAACTGCTTTTTTTCGTCTTTTGTTTTCTTAGTTATGTTCTCTGTATTTTATATGTTTGTGTTATGTGTTATGTGTAACGTTGCTGCCTTCTTGGCCAGGTCAGCATTGTAAATGAGATTTTATCTCAATGCTTTTTATCTGGTTAAATAAAGGTTAAATAAAATGTGGTTAAAAAATTGAAACTTTCACAATACCCCTGAGACAGTATTCCTCCCAGACTACTGAAAGACGTTTTTACTACTATTGGGTCATACAACTTAACTTTGATAAATATCTCTCTCACTTCAGGCTGCGTTCCAACCTTTTTTAACCTGTTGAGCACTGAGCCTGTTTTTCAGGTATCAGGCTCGAAAATGACATTCCCAGAACAAATAACCATATCTTCCCTTCTAAAACGGTTAAATTAATAATATTTTTCCTTAAAGTAATGATAAACCTGTGACTTGGATTTAGAAAAGTCAGAATCAATATAGATATTTTTTTATTTTAAAGAAAATTCAGATTGAACATAGTAAAAAAATTGTAAATTATAGTGTCCGTCCAAAAAATATGTTTTACTTATAGTGAAAACTACTCTTGGATGATGGGTTAGTTAGTAGACTAAAAGCTTTAGGAATCCAAAGTACAACATATAATAAGTACCCTGTATAAAGATTGATGCAAAACAACTGAAATTTGACCTTTTTTGAGAGATTTAGCACACAAAAAAAAACCTTGTGGGGTCATTTGGGTGGATTTTCCACATCTCTGGCCCCCCTTTGTCGATTTTGCTGATTGACATCTCTTTCTGACCGTTAGAGCCAATAGAATCGAAGGGGGATTCCCACACACACACACATGCTAAAACAAAAAGGTGGGGGCTTTGCACATGTAGTTTTGAATGAGAGTGAACCTATCTCTCGCTCTGACATCTGGAAACGGAGAAGCTGTTTTATTGCTTATGGATTATCAGAAATCACTTCAAAGGGACACAGACACATTGGATTAACCTATGGATTAACTTCAGCAGCGTTTTTATCGTTTTAATGCCATTGAAGATAACTTTTGACACAGGTAAGCCATGTTAGCGTTTTTAGCTACCTAGCGCAACATGTTTTGATGTCTGTTTTTGTTTATAAAGTCGCGAGGTCGTGTCATTGAGTGACAATGTCTGTACCCATCGATTCTGTATCACCATCAGATCCATGGGTTGGATGTGCAGAATGGATAAATAATAAGGTTTTATGAGTGAGTTTCGGTGCAGTAAATATGTTCGCATTTTACGCT
Organism: Notothenia rossii; assembly: GCF_949606895.1. Lineage (NCBI taxonomy): Eukaryota > Metazoa > Chordata > Actinopteri > Perciformes > Nototheniidae > Notothenia > Notothenia rossii. The sequence goes on along the minus strand of NC_136905.1, from coordinate 45,030,714 downwards.
CGTTGCTAATTCAGAGGCTCAGCGTTAGCATTGTGGGGTTTTAAAAAAAAAAAAAGATCAGTTAGATGAGTTTCTTCCCGATACATGGATATAAAACATTCATAGTTTATTAAATGAACATGCCCTCAGACACTGTTTCCTGCAAGATGTTGCGGGAGGGCCCCGGTACCGGGGTCTCTCGGGCTTAACAGGTTAAGCCCTCAAATTTGCTTTCACAGACTCTTTCACTCTCTTATCGCCAACTTCAAAACCACAATACTGAGCTATGTTCACCAATTGATCCTTGGTGCACTGATCCAAGAATCCTTCAGAAGGTGCAGCCACAAATGCCCACAAAGCCTACACAGTAGGAATGAGTATCCCCGCTAGCTGACTTCCTAACCACAAACTTACTAGGTAACTCCCCCCCTAGTCTTCATGAGGTGTAGTGTAAACTGTGTTCGTTATTCTCCCGTCCAGGAGAGAAGCTTTAAAGGAGACTAAATGGAGTCTCTGTGAAAGTTCAAAAAGGCGCGGGTTGGTCACAAGCATGATATTGTTCAGTCAGACAAACAGCTGTGATCCGCTCCTCGTTAGGGAAGCCAAGAGTTGGATCTCTCCTCCGGTGCTGTTATATATCCTCTGCTGGCTCCTCCCCGCCTGCCGGCTCGCCTCGTCTCCAATGTCCGTTGTTGCATTTAAACAGAAGATTGGCTCCTTTCACATCCAATATATGCTCAACACGCCTTTTCTCCTCATATTCTCTTTCACCACTTTTCATTTAACACATTTTAAACGCTGTCATCAATACTTCTCGGCTCGTTTGGTTTCTGGTCATTCCGGATGTTGTCACATGCTACTCTCGTCTGTAAACAATAATGTATTCAAATAAACTGTACCTTCATTTAATATTCAGCATGGTAGTATCTCAACATCTATAGTTGTAGTGTTAAATCAGTAGGCTTCGGTTTGCACCACTCCATATCATTTCACTACTAAATTCACCTCTTTAGGAAATCGTATATTAGCCACATGCTACATCCGTAGATGAAGGATTTTCAGAATAAAAGCTTAACTGCTTGTGCACAAGAATGTCTGGTTTTTCAGTATAAGAGAGCATTTTAACTCATGGCATGTTTAAACTAAATTATGCCATAAAACATTGATTTTAATTTCTAACAGTAGCGGTGGGTATTTATGCACTTAAAGCCCGATGGACCGAGAGAGGCGACCAGGTAACCGACAACCCCCCTGAACCACGGAAATGCTCTCGAGCAAGTTTTAGGGAAAAGGGAAAGTGAAGCTCTAACCGCCGTATCCCAACACTATCAAGGCCCCCCCCAGACGAATCCCAAAGGGGAAACGCCTCTTGAACCTACCTGGGGAAACACTCCTACAGATATTGTACACACAGGCGGGACCACTACCTCCTATGTTTCAGTGAATATTTAACAGAACAGCTTCTCCCCCAAAATAAACTCAGGCTACCAATTAGCCACGAACAGGCTAATTCAGGTACTGCTAACACCACAACAACCCAACTAACTCCCGGTTCATACTCACGATAGACGAGCCCCCAGTTGTTATGACCAGCCCTTGACCACAACAGGAAAACAAAGAGAGACGTTCAAAGTAGTGATGGAAGTTTGACACTGAAGCTTTGAACGGAGCTTCAACCCTGGACTTCCTATTCCATAGAAGCAGTGCTTCGAAGCTTGCTTCAAATCACGTGACATATGACGTCAGAAGCAGCAACTGCTTCAAATCACTCGACATGTGAGGTCCGAACCAGCAACTGCTTAATTTCCTGAATTAATCACTTGACTGGTTCGCGGTCCAATCACGCGATTCACAGTTTCAAATTTGAGCGCTTCAACACTTTATAACCGCTCTAAACAATGCGCAATGTGTGGGTTGTTTTCGTAGTTTGCGTTGTTGCTGTTGAGTTGTTGTTGGTATTGCATTTTAATTGTATCATTATAGAGCAAGCCAGGAAGAAAGATAGGTTGTTCTGCCTCGGTTGCTATAGCAACTCCTACAATTGGCCTAGCAACGGCTTAGCAACCCCATTGTTTTGTTATGAAAATGTATCTATATATATTTATACACATTCTCGCGAGATCTTTCAGGGGTCGTTGTAAGTTAAAGCGCAAACTGTTACTTGGCTAATGTTGTTATAATTCTCAGCATGTGAACACAGATCGAGAATGGAAAGATTTCTCACAAGTCAGCGTAAACGACCGCGATCTCCAACGGAGCCGGTCCAACCCTGTGTGTGTGTGTGTGTGTGTGTGTGTGTGTGTGTGTGTGTGTGTGTGTGTGTGTGTGTGTGTGTGTTTGCGGTGTGGTGATGACGTTAAATGCCACAGCATGCCAGTTGAAACAGTGAACGATCGCTATTGTGTACTTGTACGCTCAGGGTGTAATGGTATTATACAGAAATATTGTAGGAGCACAGAAACAGTGTTCAAATTCTGCTTTTACAAACTTATTTTGGTTGTGCTTATTGCAAAGTAATGTTATAAGTGTCAAAGGAATGTTTTAATGTAAATATGAATTATAAAATTGTAGCATGACCAAGTTAATAGTTATGTCAGTTATCAGATGTGCACAGTTTAGTACATTTGTTGGTGGGAGTTAGGGAGAGACCGCCCCTTCCAGGTGTGTGTGTGCGTTTTCCGGTGTGTGTGTGTGTGTGGAGGGAGTACGGGACGTTAGGAGTTGTGTTCGAGTGTGGGGAAAAGTCATAATGACTGTGAGACTATTGATTGGCTCTGTAAGGCGTGGCTGTGGTCGTCAATACCACAAAATAAAGAGAACGTTTTCAACATTGAAGCTCGAGTGATCTGTGATCTTGAATGGCGGTGAACGCTACAATATGAACAGGCTCGTGCTTGGCCCACTGGTATTGTTTGTTTATTTATTTTGAAAATTAACTAGCAACGCTGTGCTGTCATATAGCAACTGCTAAGCTACTGCAGCAAAAACATCCTGGCGCCGCTCATGAATATAAAAAAAAGATAAAGTTTAAGGAATAGATAGCCCAGTGGATAGAGCCAGCGGCCCGAATGCGGCGATGTTCTCTGCTCAGCTGGTTCAAAGCCCGGAATGGATAAAGTTTTAATCATTTATTTTCAACTTTAATACTTTAATAACTGATAAAAGGCCCTCTCCGCCCAAACATTTTTCCAGCACTCTCTATAGTCTCTTCTCAATAACACAATACACACAATTATCAATCTTTAATTGCAAATAGAACATGATATTCAGTCTTAGTGTGTGTGTATCGAATATTTTTAAAGGCAAAGATACGTTAAACCCGCTGCAGCCTTGCACTTCGTCAGGAGAGGTCGCTGTAACTGAAGCTTCGAGAAATGAACCTATTTCCGACACAATTGTCCAAGTGGTTCGATGCTTCATTCAAAGCTTCATTTTGCCATCACTAGTTCAAAGGTTCCAAAAACCACTGCACTTTATTGGCTATCATTCCAGAGCAACACCAAGAACAGGAGAGGACAGACGAGGGGAAAGGATCAGAGCGAGAGTCCTTCTGCAGCCGGCTTGGAGAGAGTCAGGACCGCCCTGTGACTCTGGGCAGCTGGGCTTAAATAACACCTCGGCTCAGGCCAGGTGTCCCCGATCACGCTGATTGGCCTCTTCAGCTTCACCCCATCGCAGGACCTGCAACACACCGGCACACAGGCTCTGGGGCCGTCACACTATTGTAACTCCCTGTATATTGGTGTTGATAAGTGTTTGGTCTTTCGCCAGCAGCTGGTCCAAAATGCGGCTGCAAGCCTTCTTACAGGGAAGAGAAGATATGACCACATCACAACTGTCCTGGCAGTAGTGATGGCGAGATGAAGCCTTATGAAGCTTTCCAGCCAATTGGTTCGCAAAAGGGTTCATCTCATGAGGCATCATCATGGGCTTCATTTGAACACAAACCCCCTTGTTGGTCAAAGTGTGTAAAACTGGCAGATTGGACATCTCAACAGTGTGCTGTATCTCATACCGAGTTCCCAATGAGTAAAGCCTTATAATAACTCTAAACAACGAACATTAAATCATATTTTCATTTTAACAATATTGTTTTTATTCCAGTTTATTGATTGTGATTTAAAAGCCTAAGGAGGCTGGTAAACATTGCAAAGACGGATTTGTATTCCTTAATAATATTCATAAACTTTACCATGTTGTAGCCTGAGAAAGGCTAAACCATATCAAAGAATACATTTATTAACTACATTATCTCATTTAGCTGTAGCTTTTATAAACAAAAAAAAAGACGTAATGTTCAGTCGTTGAACAAGGGACCCTGTGGTCGTGAGTCAACTGCTTTCTAGCTGAGCCACAGCACACACACTGAATTTCTCTGAAAACACTCGAAAATATTTATTCCTGTATTTATTCATGTTTTTATTCCTACATTTATTTATGCTTGTATCTATTTATATCTATTACATGTTCCGACCTCTATATAAGTGAGGGTCTGAGCTCTCTTAATTCCATTCCATTCCATGGTTCTTATTATACATCCATGGGTATTATGAGCGTTGTGGTTCAACGGTTCAACCATGGGTTCAACCGATCGGAATCGCTTCCTGAAGCAGTCACATGGTATCGACAGGCAGCGAGGCTTCGTTTGTCATCGATGACGTCACTGGCCCAAAACAATACATGCTTCACAAAATGCTTCGGGGATTACTCGACACGCGCTCCGAAGCCTCGGCGCAATACATAACATCACTACCTGGCAGATCTTCATTGGCTTCCTGTCAGTTACAGGATCCAGTTCAATACTTACTTGTTGTTTTTAAATCATTGCATGGACTGGCACCACATTACCTGTCTGAGTTGTTGCACCGCCATGCTCCAGCTAGAGTAGTGGTTCCCAACCTTTTTTCCCAAGAGCCCCCCCAAATGACTCCTGTTGGAAGTTGCGATCCCCCCCCCAAACCCACACACACACACACACACACACACACACACACACACACACACACACACACACACACACACACACACACACAAGGGGGGGGGGGGGTGCAACAGCGGTAATTAAAGTTTCAAAGTCTCAAAAATGCTACAACTACTGTCACAAACTGGATGAATGTGATGTATTTTGTTAAAGAAGGATGAAAGCGTAATTGGGAGCACTATTGGAGTGACTTTGATGGTTATTGGACTCATGATTCGTTCATTTGGATTCCCGCTGTATGAAGAAATTAAAGGACGACGCAAGTGGAAAAGATTCACAAAGGGATTAAACTGTTTAAAACACATGCTCAAAGTAAGCCAGATTTTGCCGATGTGTTTATGTGGATTCAAAAGTTGTAAATAATCTACAAAATGGAGGAGACCGATCTGATCCGAGCAACTGTGACAAATAATCCAACTGAAACCGACATGGACAATGACTATGTTTTAGAAATGCACTTATCCAGAAAAGCCTGGTTTGGACACTTTACGGGCAGAAGAAACATTTCTATTAAAGAAAGAATTATACATTGCTGTCTTTTTATGCCTTTAATAGCTACTAACTTGAATTTGTATTCAAATTAATGAATCAATTATTTTTTATATTTTATTGTAAAGTGGAGAAAAGGCTTTTAGTGACAATCATGTATTGCGTTACAATTATATACAAAAAAAAAAAAAGTCAAAAAAAAAAATGTCTAAATAGGATATTTGGCCTTAAATCATCTGAGGCCTGGCGCCCCCCCCCTGCGATCTTTGGCGCCCCCCAGGTTGGGAACCACTGAGCTAGAGCATTGTGCTCAGCTCAGCAGAATATGTTGGTGGTTCCTCGGTGCAGGAAAAAAAACAGAGGTGACAGGGCTTTCAGTGTTGCAGCTCCCAGACTGTGGAACAGCCTCCCAGTAAATATCCGGACTGCTGAGCAGTGGCGGTGCCAGAGATTTTCTCTAGGGGGTGCTGTGGGGTAGCTTGACATTTCATAGAGGGTGCTCAAACTTTAAGGGTTTCCCATTAATCAGGGTGTCCGCGGGGTCTTAAAAAGTATTACAAGTTGATAAATCAATTTAGCGAACATTAAGGCTATTAAAAAGTATTAAAAAGTATTAAACGGCATTTTCCAAGGTATTAAGAAGGTCCACAGCAACGACAACATGAAACACCCTTTAATTTACTGAAACGACATGTCGGGAAACCCCCCCAAGTCGTCCCCATGCTCGCCGTAGAATGCTGCTTATTATTTTAAGTTTCGTTGCCTTGCTCCGCTCTGTGGGGAGGGGGGAACTAAACGACTACGGTAACGGGTCCCAAGGTGGGTAGACCGACATACGCAACGCTCTGGGGTCCAACGGCTCCGTGTGTAAGCCCAAGTATATGATCATTTTCTGATAACGATGAAATAGCCCGCCTCCCTCTCCCCGCGTCTCCTGCTGCTGCTGGGCTGTCAGAAGAGGGGGAGGAAAAGAGAGGCAGGCACCGTTTATTCAATATTCTTATATTATTATGCAGAGAACAGAGTCGTTATCAATTTGTTTTAAAGCTCAATAATTAACAAAGAAGACCTCTGCACTTTTCTAATTTTGTACGGAGGATTTAAACTTTAACGGACATGTTGACCGGTGGAACATTTTTTTAACGGAAACTCTGCCGCACGGTTCCCTCGTTCCTTGGAAGAGGCGGAGAGGTGGGCGTTTTTCATCTGCTGATGCCGTCCACCGCGGATAATAAACAGAAGGGCAACCATGAAAACCATGCTCCGGGGTCTTCTTCGCTGCTTTTGGTGTATTTTGTGGCGGCAGCAGCGCCACTTACAGGCCTGGCATATGTACTACAGCGTTTCCAGCATTTCCAGCGGTCTAGTTTGAACGGACCATGGATATATATATATATATATATACAGTGCATGACATTAAGAATTTTTGGGAGATGGCCCTGTGGGCCATCTAAGCTAATTTTCAGATGGCCCTGAGCCCAATAGAGATTGCCCTGAAAAATGCGTGCGGACGAAATGCCACGAAGGGTTTGGGGGGCCTCCCCCTAGAGCATTTAGATTTTTGCAGGTCTTAGATCTATGCTGTCTGGTGCATTCTCTAGACTGAATTATAAGATGAACCAGCACAATATTATATTGTACAATTTCAATTTTATTCTTCATTTCACTTATTTGTTTGTTCTTGTTTGTGTTTGCTCGCTTGCATGCCCTGCATAGCTATAAGAAATACTTAAGTTGTTGGTCAAGACACTTTCCATCTGATGAAGGCAAATGCCTTCCCAGATGTAAAAAAGTAGAACACATTACATTCAGTTGTAACTGCCAAAACAAACATTATTTACACTATTATGGCCCCTGTTAAAAATGTTTGTAATGTTATCTACTGTAAGTTGGTCGAACGCATGCCTTCTAATCCGGAAGCTGACCGAGCAGACCCGAGCAGCAGTCGAGAGGAGCCGAGCGCATCCGCGAAGCATACAAAATGGCGACGTCAGAGTAAATGGTAAATGGACTGTACTTATATAGCGCTTTATCCAGTCTTTAAGACCCCTCAAAGCGCTTTACATACTACATGTCATTCACCCATTCACACCCATTCATACATTCATACATAAAACACTGCAAGGGAACATTTTATTGCACCAGGAGCTATCTTGGGACTTTTACTGCGACAACGTTGACTTGCCTGTGAATAGAAAATAAACCATAGTGTTGGTGATCTACAGTGTTGTCATTCTTCTTTGAACACCAACAAGACTGCTAACACCCTATTTCAATAATCACACTCCCTGTCATTGACATAATTAATAGATAGTTTAGCTTCTCACCATCATTTGCTGTGGCCAACTGATGTTAACGATCGTAACTGAAAGGCTGCCTGCCAAACGTAAACATTCAGCCAAGTGACATTCAGCCAAACTCTCGCGAGAGTTTTACACAAGACGGATCATTCTAGCCATAACCGAGTTCCCGTTGGCCGGCAAAATCTAAATCTCTTCGGTCACAATAATTTCCCTTTAGCACAATACCGCTTCAGTTGCGCCACTTATGTGACAGACAAGAAGAGTATGTGACAGACAAGAATAGTCAATTCTAATGTCTAACACTTAATGTGGAGAAAGAGATGTCCTGTATGGGTTGATTGTGCGTTGATCTGTTGGTAATGCCTCGGGGTTCGGGTGGGCATGTAAACAAATGCATAATGCTGCGCTATATTTTGTGGCCTCACCCAGTTGCATAGCGACACTTATTGTTTAGGTGTCTTTTAATAAGCAGGTAGTCCTATCATTAGCTAGAACTAGCTAGATCTGATCAATATGGACATAAACGCGAGTGAAGTCTAATCTGACGGGAGAGAGAGATCAGCTGCTGCTGATGAGTCGACACGCAGTTCTGCATGATCACATGCAGCGGTGAGCGGACAAAACACACACCTCAGGTTAGCATATCACACGTAGCTATTTTAATTACCTCTCAAACTACCGTAACTAGTTATAGATATGTTTAGTTTTACTATTGGGTCACTCATTACTGGATCCGCGAGCTGCATGATACTGGCATAATAGATTGCCCGATCGGGCAACCAGCAGGTGAGGTTTCATTGCCCGAGCTAAATACTAGATGGCCCCGGGCCATCGGGCAGCCCTTAATGTCGAGCCCTGTATATACCATTTATATATACAGTCTATGGAACGGACACGTTAATGAATTGAATGCGTGTGAACGGAAGACTTTTTTGCTGTTTGCGTATGCGTTTTACCGTATGCGTCCTCGAGGGGCCGGGGTCTAAGCCAAACTATATCCGGTCACAGAGATCTGCTATTTTAAAGTAAAGTCAACACATATCGACCCTAATATAGTCTATATTAAGAACGAGAAAAGTCTTAACATATAACATTTGTAAACATATGACAAATGTGTGAGGGTGATGACGTCAGAGCATGGTCCTATGTGTCAGGGCTTAGCCCCGGACAGCCCCAGCCCAATTTAACCCCTGGGTATTTGTGAGGGAGCTCCTATATGGCATTACCCCGCTGAAGCTCACCAAAGTTTAATATATTTCATAGTTCAAAGTGTTGTCAATTGTTTTGTTTATTGGTCAAATACTGGTTTCTAATGGTTTCTGAGGAGTTTTACTGGAATGAAAGAGCACAGAGTACAGAAGCAACAAAGGAGCATACTGCATTAAACCTGACCTTCACAGAGAGGTTGAAGTTCATATGGAGAGGGGGCTTCAGTAGTCTGTCTGCACTCTGTTTAGTTGTGCTATCTTACAATCAATATAGTCAATGTGAGGTAAAGTGTGTCGCCAATGTAACCGGTTAGAACTCAAAGTTGCGATGAGGTCTTAAAATGTATGGAAAGGGTCTTAAAAAAGGTCTTAAAAGGTATTCAATTTGACCCCAGGATTTCTGCATATACCCTGTTAATGCACCAGCAGCAGCGCTACAGTTGAATTTGCAACCATACTTGTCAACCCTCCCGATTTTCGCGGGAGACTCCCGATTTCATTGCCCTCTCCCGGTTTCCTCCCGGGGTCATATTTCTCCCGATTTCTGACAAAATCAGATTTACTCAGGACTGTTTCCACTCGGACTTTAATACAGCTACACCATTGTTTGGTTTCCATGGTAACACGTCTCTTTAGTAGCGCGCGCAACTGAAAGTCTGAGAGGGTGAGGCAGATAGTCACAGAAAACAGAACAAAAATCGACAACTCTACTCTCTGCTCACTCCTTTTTCCTGCCCACTATATGCTCCATCAAGGATGGTGCTACAGGCCGCAAGGCATTGCACTTAGAACTACAATATAAGCATGTTAATGTTAATCTAACAGCTCCGGCGTTCCACTAGCACCCCCCCTGGAACATTTTTTTTTAAATATTGAAGTTAAAGGCATCAATCTGGTGCACTTTGAGAGCAAAATGAAGAGATCTATGGATACATCTCTCAACATACATATGAAACAGAACTGTAAACAGATTTACTATTTCTTTATAGATATTTTACAATTCACTCCCCTTTTAAAACAAACCGTTTGAGACCCACTATCTAAACACTGAGAGTCCTTTACTTCACCTGAGCTGAGGTTATCTGAGACTCTCAGTCTGACAGGAGAGAGTTCTCTCTCCACCTGTTGTTGAAAAAGCTCCTTATATCGGTTAGCTTGGCTAGCTAGCACCAGATGCTAACCACAACAATCTCCGGTAGAGACCCACCGGTGCTTGCGCACGCGCACAAAATGGCTCGTGCCACACACACAAACACAGAGCAGAGCTTGAATGAAACACAGAGAGCCAGAAGTAAGCTACTTGTACTCACGAGGCCTATTATGTGCAGAATCCCTCTCGCTTTCAGGTGGTTTTGATTGAGTGTCCACACGTGGACGTTTAAGGACTAAAAAACGATCCATTTGTCACTTTGCTGTTAGCAAATAATTTGGCGCTCTAGCTAACAGGAAGTCACTCAAGTGTCACAAAGTAATTTAGCCTATGGGTAGGTCAAAAATCTAATGGGTGCTGGCCATTGGCCTAATCATATCACCTGTGTTGGCTTTATGTTTTTGGTCAAACATTTGTTTGTTTCACATTTGCATTGATTTAATCAATAATTTTTATAATTTAATAAAAAATAAATTAAAAAAATTCGAAAGAAAAAACATATTTCTTGGGGGTGCTTAGGGGGTGCTTTGGCAATCCTGGGGGGTGCTTCAGCACCCCCCAGGATTGCCGCCCCTGCTGCTGAGTCTATTGAACTTTTTAAATCTCAGCTAAAAACTCACCTCTTTGCACTGGCTTTTAAAAATAGTTGAACATTACATTTTTAGGTGTTTCTATGTTTGTAGTTATTGTGCTTTTTATCATGTTTTAAATTATTGTTTTATTATTGTACTCCCATTGTGTTATTTTATATTGTATTTATTGCCTGTAGGCCTACAGCACTTTGGTCAACTGAGGTTGGCAGGCAAAAACATCGTTTTTCAAGCACTGGTCAATTTGAGATTTTGTGCTATTTTGATTCTATAACATGTTTTCTTTCAGGCTTTTGGAAGGAAAACGTACAAAATGCACATTTAAGTGTTTATTTTACTATAGTTTGTCTATTTGCGTCAGTAGATTTCTCCTAAATTCACCAAAAGTTAGCATTCTAACGTAACATAAAGTACCGCAACCGCTGTGTGCACCATGTCATCAGAGATATCGTTGGAAAGCTGTGTCTCTCCTGCACAATCTCATCAGATCCAAATATGGTCGTTTTTGTATCAGCAACCAATCGTGAAAGTACAAAGGGGTCTTAAACCAAGAAACAAAATCTCATTGGCTGGTGTCAATTTCTGACAACGTGATTCGTTCAGATGCGTCACTTGGTGTGCTAAAACACTTCCTGGTTAGCTTTCTGCTAGACATGTAAATCTAAAAATGGCAAAAGAACGGCGAAAAAAACGTTCACAGAGAAGACGACAACAATTGTCCCTTGCACGAAGCAAGGTTATACAAAAAAGAAATGACCCCGAACATGAAATACCTTCACGGAGTGCGTCGATGCGCAAGCTGTCATCCAAAGAACAGGAGGGTTTAGCTAGCGCCTCACTGCAATCTTTAAAGGTCGTTTTCTCAAAATTAGTTTTTTCTCGTACTCTGAGTTCAACATTTCAACTTCAGTAGGGGAGAGCGGGGTAATGTGAGACATTTTTTACATTTGCTCTCCTGTAGGCGAGCTAAAATGATATATCAGTAAAATTTACACATTTCCCATTAATTCAGGATGTTTCCTAGCACTGGAAATGATCAGAATGTCTTCAGGACAAAGGGCAGTGAAAATATGATTGTTTTTTAAAAAGTGGTCTTGTGTCTCACTTTACCCCAGCTAAGGGGTGAACTGAGACAGACTAGAGAAATCAAGGGGGTAAAGTGAACCACTTACCTTTTCCACTTTTAAACTACCAAAACAACACATGTTGTAACAGTTAGAATCCTGACAGATAGATTGACAACCACACATTCCAAAACTAATGTCGGATGCGCAACATAATCATGGGGATTGGTCAATTTAGCACATTTTTTAAACAAAGTAACTCCAAACAAAGTCAAATACAACATAATATATTTCAAAGTGCTTTAATAAACATTCAATTAACCATTTAACCAGTTAGATTAGAACACGATATGATATGAACATCAGCCGCATATTTAAACAAGGCCTACTCTACATTCCAGCCCTGCAGGTTACAGGGAAAGGTGAAGAGTTGCTCTCTCCGTGTTGTTCCTCCAGGCCTATTAGGTTGAGGCAGCTTCTTCACCACATCACCTTTAGGAACATGTGCCACATCCTTTTCTTTCATAGCAAACGTGGGTCTCTCCCACTCTCTGTTGTTTCCCGGGGTTTTTCTGAGGAATTGGGTTAGTATTTCGTCCCCCTCAACCTTCTCAACCATGCCAACATAACGGATACTTCGGTGTTTTGTGGCAAAGTTGACGAGGACGAAGTCACCCACGGACAGATCTTTGTTTCCGGGGTCACTCCTCTCATCTTCAGAGCTCTCAAAATCATCCTCAAATGGGACAGGGTCATCACTCTCCTCCGAGCTGCTATCTATGATTTTCTTCTTGGGTGCCTTCTTTTTCGGTTTTCCCTTTTCTTTGCTATTTTGCTTTTTCCCTGCCAGTTTCTTTTGTCTCTTCATAAGCCTGTTCTATGATTTGCTTCTCTGGAGTATCTGTTAAGATGGCTGTCTTCACACACTTTCGTTTTGTTTGTCCTCTGGGGGGACATTTTGGAAGTGGTATGATTTCCTGAGGAGACACATATCCAGATCGTGAGACAGCTGGCGAGGCACATCCATGTGGACCATGCAAAGTGGATGGAATAGCATCAGCGAGTGGAATAGCATCTGCAGCAGGTGGTTCATCTGCAGGGGGTGGATAATCTGCAGGCCGTGGACCATCCGGATCATCTGAAGTGGATGGACCAGTGGATGCAGGCCGCAGCTCAGGGTTTGGCCGGTCTGACACCATGGATGGTGCAAACGCCTCCTCAGGGAAAATATCTCTGTTATATGGGAAGATCCCAGTGGACTTGAAGCCAGAGGTGATATTGCGTGTGTCACTGCTGACAAGAAGGCCTCGTTCACAAATCCTGCAATCTGATAGATGGAGACTGTTTTGCCAGGGTTAGATCTCATCCACCCATCAAGAGCTCGGCTGTATAGGGTCTTGAACGGGCCATACACCGTCACGTCGAGAGGCTGCAAGCGATGGGATGTGTGGGGTGGGAGGGTGAGCAGAACAATACCATTACTCTTTGCTTTCTCCACTGCCTTGAGTGAGATGTGAGCTCTCAGATTATCCAGGATTAGCAGCATGGGATGGTCAGGAGTGCACTTAGTGTGCTTTATCAAGTGATCGAGGAACTCAGGCCAGGTGTCTTCGTTCATCCATCCTGTTCTGGTGGAGGCACCTTTGGCTCCTGGAGGTGCTCCTATCATGAAGTCGTCCTTAAACCTAACTCTGGGGAAGACAAACATGGGAGGTATGGCATTCCCAGCAGCATTCACTGCACACACCACAGTCACCAGTTCTCCTCTCTCAGCTGATGTGATAGAACCAACTTGCTTTTTCCCTTTCTCTGTCACAACCTGAATCAAGTAGAAAGTTTAGAATCAATGGCATGTGCAATCAGTAGGCTACTATTGGTCTAAAGGTACATTTTATTTTGTTGCAGTCCATTCATTTTTTTCTAGTTCACAGGCTCACAACATTACTAATAGCATTAGTTTCAGCATTCTGCCAATAGCTAGCTGGTCATTATCACAAGCCACTCAGTATCAGTCTGCTGCTCTCTAGTAGCTTACCTGCCGTGGCTTTTGTACTGTAAAGACGCCTGTTTCATCCACATTGTAAATCATGTGTGGAGGAAATGTGTGTCTGTTAAAGAAGAGAGGCAAGGGAAGAACCTTATCAGAATCAAAACCAAATCTTACAGGTAAAGCCTCCATAAAACATTTGCAACTAAAGAATTAATTCTGTCACCTGTCCATCACTACAGCCAGATTTGTAAAGAACTCCCCCACTGTAGTCTTATTGAAGGCTATAGCCCTTCCCAGGGATGTTGCCTCCGGAGTTCGGACAGAGAGATGGCGACGGGCTAGAAAGCTGCCAAACCGCTCTACTCCTAAAGAGTGGACAATTCGTTATTATAAGATAAGCTTTGTGGCAAGATCAGTTGGCCTAAGTTGACCTACAGAATCATGTGATCTCTTGCCTACCTGCACATTGTTTCTCCATCCAATTGGCAGGGACAGGGATATGGTTTTTGTCTGCATATTCAAATGCCAGTTCACGGCACTTAACTGGAGCAAGGCCATGGAACTGGTCAGCCAGTTGTTTTAAATGTTGGGCAAGCTCCTCCTCCATCTCATCTGTCAGTATTCTTTTTGCCTCAGCTACTGCACCCCAGGCTACTGATTTAACTCTCCCTTTCTCTATTTTCTTAATGAATCTTTGGAGGGTTGTCTTGTCGATATCTCGTTCCTTTCCTGCTTGTCTTAAGGACTTCTTTCCTTGCATGACCTCTGCAGCTGCACTCTCCATCTCTGTGAGGGGTGTTTGGCCCCAAGATGTCGTCCTGATGTATCGTCTTGGCATGATGACTTTTCTACAATGTTTATGACATTAAAATTAAAACATATGTATTGTAATATTAGACTAAAATATATATAAGACTAAACTTAACTTGTGCTTCATGTCGGGGTAAAGTGAGTCAGCGTCTCACTTTACCCCACAGCATCTGTCTCACTTTACCCCACAGCCACCATTTTAGAAAAAACAACATCTCTAGGCAATTCAGGCTAATCTTTAACTAGCATCAATCACATGGTTTTATATGTTGGAAGTTCATCAACATGTATGATATAAGTTTTTCAACCTGAATCAATTTGCTTTGATACTACAGTTGATTACGTTCGCAGTAAGAAAATTTACTTTTACATGCAACAAACACATTTTTGTGAAAAAAAATACTTACCACAGAACCAGCACCAACTTCTCCTTCATGACAAGTGGGGGGTGGGAAGGGGTTGAAAACATTATGGTCACATGACGGCAAATTTGTTTCTTTGCCTAGTTACAGCGGGTGTCTCACATTACCCGGTGTCCCACATTACCCCGCTCTCCCCTACCACGTAGATACACCAAACCTTCCAGTTATATTCCTATCAATATTATGAAGGTTTTTACTGAAGGGTTTGTTCATATATCATTCATAGCCTGAATTATATAACATTTTATACCTAAAAACATGGCAAAAATTGATATTTTAGGGCTTTTGACAATATTTTCTGATTTATGGAGTGATAAAAAGAGATATCCAATATCCCTTCTGTAAAAGCCTTAGATACTAATATGAATACAAAATGAAACAAGAATTTCGAGCCTGGCTTTATCCAAAGTTCAGATTTCGATTCCTGAAATGTGTTAAAATATGCACATATTTAATGAGATAATGAGTAATTTGCATATTTAAACATGCTATTTCAGAAAACATTTAATACAAAAAGCAATTGCCTTATTGTAAGTAATTAACTGGAGAAATTTCTAGCTGATACCTTTAAGTTAAAAAAATTACCCTATTCACCTGGGGTGTCTCGCCTTAAATGTGCTATATAAATAAATACAGATCGAGATTGAGATTGACTGTCTGAGAACCCAGGAATAATTAATAATAATTGGAAAATGGACTGAGACATATTGACAGTTATAAATGTTCTAATCGAAACCAGGATCTTTCCCTAACCTTTTCAAGATGTTATATTAGCTAACATGGATGCAGGTTGTGAAGCGCCATCTCTTCAAGTCAAATTCTCTGAATCCTTCACAAGTTTTGGAATTAAAAGCTTGGGAAAAACATGAATAATAATGTCTTTAAATAGCTTTGGCTGTGTGCATTTACACTCAGAGAAGTCTCTGCAGCAGACTCAAGGAGACATCTTCCATGTACAAGTGTGTGTGTGTGTGTGTGTGTGTGTGTGTGTGTGTGTGTGTGTGTGTGTGTGTTTTATCTCCTTTTTTCCCTCATCTCAATAAGAGTTTTGGTTGTATCAGCACAAATTAGCATTGATGGTACCTAGCTAATCTCACACAGCTGCAGAATGGAGCATTAGGGAGAGGGTGCAGGGCCCCGGCCCATCTGTGATGGGACCCACTTACGGTCCCCTGAAACCAACATCACTTTGGCCTTGTCAGATGGTCCCTGATGGTGTGATGGTGTGTGTGTGTGTGTGTGTGTGTGTGTGTGTGTGTGTGTGTGTGTGTGTGTGTGTGTGTGTGTGTGTGTGTGTGTGTGTGTGTGTGTGTGTGTGTGGGGGTGTGTGTGTGTGTGTGTGGGTGTGTGTGTGTGTTTGTGAGAGACAGAGAGTGGGCCATTGTGCACGTATTTGTTTGCTTGTGTCGCATTAACTTACAGAAAACCTTGCCAGAGAAACCTGGATGCAGGGAACTGTAATGGTGGATAAGCAATTCTCTTAAGATGTGTCCCCCTCTAGACCCACACAGCTGTGATCAAGGTGCTTTTAACAGAGATAACAAATTATTTCACTGTACATCGCTCATGAATTATAGCTTTTATTTTTTGTATTGGGTCCAGCATTGTCACTTTTCTCCCCCATCGGCCCGCTACACTAGATATTGTTCATGTCAGCTCCCTTCCTCTCCCTTCATCTCTGCAGCTTCCCTTTTGCTTTTAGCAGTGCTGTCTGATGTATGTAGAATGGTTTGAGCTCTGTCATCTGTCTTGTTCTGCAGAGTGTCTGTCTCGCTCTCTTTCAGTGGCCTGTGCCCTGTCATGCTGCAAATCAGCAGCTGTTAGTGTTTTCAGACCAGAGCAGAGAGTTAGAAAATGAGGAATGATCTTTCCATTCAAGTTCACTTTACTGAATGGTTGCTTTACACGCCACACTTACTTGACACCTCTGATTAATAGTGTCATGGAAATACAGTGGATGACGTGCAGAAAGCTCATGTGTTATCATGGCCATCTTGTCTGTATTTGCAAATCTG